>NC_057947.1:21450565-21750565 GCF_018555375.3 Anguilla rostrata
GTGTCAAGTATATAGGTTCCTTTCAGTATTATAGGTGCCATTGACTTGGTGTGTGCTTGGATAATCTCAGAAGAGTTCCCTCTAGCACCTCTGGGCTCCAATTTACAATACTCACTGTTGTGAACAACCTGAATTTTAAATTCAAACTTGAATTTGAAGGTACTACTCTAATAATGGGGTGGACTAATAATCAGTGCAAAGTATCCAAAGAATGCTTTGAGCATTCTTTGCTGGACATACCTGTAGAGCTGTCTTTGAGTCAATCCCTCTTCAGTGCTGAGAAAATATCTGGGGACAGAAAAATGCCTCTTCAATGCATATACAGTGACCATGTGCAAGATTATCCACTTTATTTTACTATTCAAATTATTTGTGCTCACTGGTTTCTGATAAATCTGTGAGTATTTCATATACTTGCTGCATTTAACAGGTGTATACAATGAATACCGAAGGTCACATGTCACTTGACTTTCAGTACTCAACTTCAACTAGCTAAATAGATATAAAAAAGTGTTTAGTATAAATCACTAGTTTAAATAAAGGTCTGTGAAAGATGACTAAACTTACACAGAGTTGGTTCCCTCATCATATGCCGAGATCTGGGTCACCTCCCAGTTCCCTGAGGTCAAATGACGGATGTTGACCTCCTCTCGCTCAGCCTGTAGACATCAGCACATTGTGGCAAACTGTCATTTGTGGATTTTGGCCCACATTCATTTCTGATCTGGACATTAGCACATTGTGGCAAACCGTCATTTGTGGATTTTGGCCCAAATTAACCTCTGATCCGGACATCAGCACCTTGTGGCAAACTGTCATTTGTGGATTTTGGCCCAAATTAACTTTTGATCTGGATAGGAACACCATTGACGGTGGCCAATCTGACTACAGAAATGCAGAGGTCAGTTAAGGCAAGACAGAAAGACGCAGAACAACACAGCAAGACATGTGAACATTGGAAAGAGTCCTCTGTCTGACCTCAACAATGTAATATTGCATCTGGCAGTAGCACTGCGAGATATTACAGTCCATCGACCATATCATCGTCAATAACAGCCCCTGACATGCCATAAAAGGAAATGTGAACGGGTCACAGAAAAATATCAGGAAATAAATCCAGAAAACAATGAGAGAAAGAAATATTAAACAGACATTAAAAAGGAAAAAGAATAAAATGAATGTGCATCGTCAAAACAAAAACAGGTTAAATCGGGTTGTACTTCAGGGAGGTGCTGCCAGTGATTGATAGATTTTTAGTCAACTTACACCCAAACAAGTCTGGTTTATGTAAGAGCCACAAGGTCAAATTAATTCGAAATTGTGTTTGTGAAACCGCAGGGCAATGTTGTCGATCTTGTAAATTCAGACCCGATATCTAAGCTATGCCCTTTGACTGTGACTTTGTGAGCCACCTCCGTGAAACAGCACTCTGGGGAATTTGAGGTAAAAAGCCAGACTGGGAGAAATAAAATGAGGTGAGAAGAGGATTGGCTTGAGATGGAGAAAAAAGAGGAGAGAACAGGCCAAAGCGTCTCTGGTGGCAACCTGATCGGACAGCATGGCCAGGTGGTGGAAGGATCCCTGTCCCCCATGCTTAATCGGTAGTGCTAGGAAGAATCTGCCCCCGTCCTTGGAAAACACTGGCTCTTCCTCCTGGAAGTCAAATAAAAGAAGCCAGAATGATTTATACCATAATGGAGAAGAACATCTGTTGGGTCACAGGCCATTTCAGGGGTCTGATTTTAACATACCATGAGTGGTTCACAGTTGTACTGCAAGCAATTACATGAGGGGTATTTTGTTTATTTATATTGAATTGAATGCTCTTTTCGGCAGAATGTATTTTAAAATTTCTATATACAATTCTTAAAGACATGTTATTGCATGATGTGCATACTCCATTTCCTCTAGTGACTCATTACATTACATTACATTACATTTATTTGGCAGATGCTTTTATCCAAAGCGACGTACAAAAAGTGCATTTCATGGTCATAGACAACTGCTAAACACAGGTTCAGTAAGGTACAATGCACAGTCGAGTGCTATGGCATAACATGCATTTCTTCATATCTTCCACCTCCAAATTCACCAATTCAGAAGACACAAGTGAAAGAAATTAATTAATATTTAAATGCAAGCACCCAAAGTAAGATATTACATAATCTTTACCTGTCTGTCAAGCCATGTATCTGATGTCATCACATGTTTCTGAGAAAGGAAGCACATATCAGGAAGTGATAAGAAGATCGACTTCAACCGGTCACAGTAAAGCGCTTGATAATACCACAGGGTGGGCACATCTTCTCTCTCAGCTGTCAGAACAGTTTACTTTATACAGCAATTAAACTGCCCCTAATTCGGAATCAATGATGATTTGGCACTTCATTATTTGTGAAGTCAATGAGGTCACTGGGTGAGAATGAGGACCATTACAGCTCATGATCGTCATCAAAATGTGTAGCATCTGCATACCACAATAGCATCTGCATTCTTTAGGAAATTTAATGACTGTGCATTCCACTGTGGGTGGGACTGCAAAACAGCTTGATGGATGAATATATTGCCTATGACCCTTAGTCACCTCATTTTCAATTTGAAAAATAATGGTGTAATTGTCAAGCAGAATATTGTATGTAGGATTCACTGTATTGCCTTGAACTGGTTCTTATTCAGTCATGATTTATTATTTTAAATCACCATTGAAAGATATGAGTGCTTTTGATGGAATTTGACCATATGTTGGAGATCCTATTACAAAAACATTATTTTTTTTTCATGTTACTAAATATATCAGAAACCATGCATAGGCATATTTTGAATTGACATACGTGGCTTTTGTCATTGAAATGATTTGTAACATATGAAATCGAGAACCAATAGGCATTTAAATAAAACAAATAAATAAAATGAATGGACCATGGGGTTGCTGCTGGTGAATTGCTACTCTCAGACCTACCAGGCGGCGTGTAATTGGCTGAAGCAACTGTGCAGCTAGGCTGGTTGACAACAAAGTAAAAAGGAGAGGCGGCACACTATTCTAACTCTCATATTTTTTACAACTACATTACAAATATAATTTAGGGAATAAAACATGAGAAATGAGAGTGAAACTTCTTTCTGTCCCGGTTCCCTGCATTCTAGAGCATCAGTAGCATGGTAGAGCACCAAAAGCATACAGCAGAGTTGCCAGTTAGGCTACCTTGACACAGTCCCCACTGGTGGCATCACACAATGTTAGAATGGAGATGTTCTGAGCCCGGTTCAACCACCGTACTGCAAGCGTCTGGCTAGTGGCCCACTTCACCATGGCGATGTAATACTCACTAGACAGGAAGACAGCAGGACCCTGAGAATGCATTCATTCATTTATTTATTTATTTCCATGCTCATAGTAATGACCTGATCAGCGAGCAAGACTAAATTAAGATTCAGTTTTTCTTCCAGTAGATTTCAAGAAGGAGAATAATTATCCTTGTCTTCATCATTATCACCATAATCCTCCTCATTGACATTGACATTAACTTTCTGTTACAATGATTGCAGTTATTTTAAATGTCTTACATTTCACACATATTTGACTTCAGCAACAGGGAAGTTTTTATTTTACTGTTAAGTGCATTTAACAAGTCAACTTAATATAGCAGATGGGAAGCATTTATTCACCCTGGAATTTAATAACTTAAACATACCTTTTCTCAAAGCTGCTTGGAGGTAGCAGTTCCGTTGTTTGCGATGCTCCATCTAAATTAACCACGTAGAGCTTGACTGCAGGGTTACGCTGTCCCGCCTGTAATGCATGGAATACACTTAACATAAATCAGACCTGTGACCTTTAATTAATCCCATTGATATCATTTTACTGAACATATCAAACACTGACAAGCAACAGGACAATGACAGTCAGATCAGAGCAACACAGGGCAAACACAATAATCGGAGCAAAAGTATTCACAGAAAAGGCATTAACAGTAAGGATGTTTTTTTCTTAACATAAGAAACAAAGGCACGTTGGGTGGGCGTGAATCAACAAAAAAAATGTATTGCACCACTTGATGCTGAAGAGACAGAGAAGTTGTGTGAGAACACTGAGCAGAGCTTTTATCATTTTCTGGTGAAATAGAACCCGTACATCTGAATAGGTATCTTAAGGAGAAGGTTTTGTAGTTGCACACACTAAGCGCTGGCATCCACGTCTGCTGTTATTCTTAAACCTCTCTTAATGCTTTCCAGTGCGAGGCGTAGTATTGTATTACTCGCTCAAAGCTGTGTTTAGAGCACTCCACATTGTACTGAGACATTACAAAAATGCCCTTCTGTGTTCAGGCTCAATGCAAAAGCAATGCATTACAACCTTCAGCTTTAAGTTCAGAAAGCCCCAGTACTGTCCAAAATTACACGCTCAGTCACAACAATCAAATGAGTGACATTATTTGTACATTTTGAAAACCAACAGAAAAAAGAATAATAAAAAAAAAAAACGGCTCAAGGGTATAATGGAAAGTGTTCTTAGACCCCAAACCCAGACTGCCATTGATTAAACCTGATGGGGTTGAATCCCATTCATTCACGACTCATTGTAACTGGTCCATTTGGCAGAGGTTGGAAACCATTAAATAAAAATAAATAAAAAACTAATATAGATCAAGCTTTGGACTGTGGACAAAACAGCTTCTGTGGCCATTTCCACCCAGCATTTATTTACTCTGTGTAATGCTGCAGTTTCTGATGGCTTTCTGCTTTGCATGGCTATAATGCATTCTACTTTACAGTTTATTGTCTACTGAAAAGTAGAGAGGACTCAGTGAGCGTCAATCTAGCATACTTTCATTCCAACTGCAATAGACTGAATGATAAATGTAAACATTACTTTCAATTGCTTTATTGTGATTATATTTTCAATTTTGGCTTGATGCTGTTCATTCAATATGCTGTGTAAGTACTGAAATAGCATTTGCTTAAACCTTTTACTCAATATCCACCCCCCTCCCCACACACACAGTGAAAGATAAAAAGGTAGATATACTGAAGAGGGAGACAATGAAGTGATTGAGCTCTTCTGCTCTCAGTACCCCCGTGAAACATTTCCACAACTCCCCATAAAGTTTGACAGTGTTGTCTTATTTTCCGAACTGAGTTATACCTTTGATGAGGCTTTAATAAAAGGCCTATTATTTTGACCTGTGCTTTATTTCAGTCCCTTAGGGCAGGGCCAAACAGTGTTTGGACCATAGCCTTTGAAACTATTAACTCGCAAAGCTCCTCTTTTAATCCATAGAAGACTGAGAAAGGGACCCTGAGCAGGAGACATGGCTCCCACTCCCTATTCCAATCTCTACAGCCTTCATGTCATTCCTCTGTTAATTATTAAGTTTTATTTGACAAATCTTGCATTGTCAAGGATAACACAATAATGTTTAAAACTTATTTCCACCGTGGTCCTTTATGGTAAGCAGTAGCAGTGGAGACAAGATGACTTCACAATGGTACAAATACTGTCAAACGTTGGATGGCTACAGAACAAACTCGTTACACAACCCTATTGACACAATCAAATTTACAGTCTAAAAACAACTACACAATCATATGAAACAATAACATCCATTTTATGTTTTTGAAACCAATTATACTTGAACTTTTTCTAGCAATCAGGCTTTCAATTTTCTCTTAAAGCTCCCTGCCTGGGCAGTGTTTTTAATGCCTACGGGTAACTTGCTCGATTCAGAGGCTCCAGACCACAGTAAGGTCAAAGGATTAAAGTCTAGTTTTGTGAACATTTCTTATTAACAAAACAAATCAACATCATTTTTATGTATAAAATAAAAAGACAAAATCAAAACCACTTCTTCTTGTAAATTATGCATTGGTTATTATTATTATTATTATTATTATTATTAAATATTAATTTCCTGGCATGAGTAACATTATTTTTTCCGGTTTTAAGACCGGATGTAGATGGGAGTAAACTGGCTGTGTTGCAGACTTAAAAATATAAATATTACCCTCTTTAATTGGATTTCAAATTATATTTAAGAATAGGCCAGTAAAATAATTATCATTCTGAATGGTATCAATCTCTATGGTGATAATGGAGATATTTCTAAAAATCTCCAGATCTTAACCATGGAGAGAGGGAATGCTGTATTCTGGATTCCAGTCCCACTGCTCTTAAATTTGCACA
This sequence comes from Anguilla rostrata, assembly GCF_018555375.3. Classification (NCBI taxonomy): domain Eukaryota; kingdom Metazoa; phylum Chordata; class Actinopteri; order Anguilliformes; family Anguillidae; genus Anguilla; species Anguilla rostrata. The sequence goes on from NC_057947.1 coordinate 21,456,747, forward strand.
AAGATATTGATGAGTTGAATTTGTCATATGCAGGTTGGATGTACTTTTTTGGCATTAAGTTCAGATAAACTGTATTACCCAGTGGCATTTGTCCTAAAATGAAAAATGCTTTTGTTTATATTTATTTTTTAAAACCTTTTCTGATTTCCAGAAAATGTAATATCATGAAAGAATGCATGTGTATATATAAAAGATGTAGCGTAACAGAGGATCTTCTTTAACGCCAGAAAACGGAATGTGCTCTTACCTTTGGGTAAGGGTACTGCTCTCCTCGGGGGTAGAGGGTACCAGTGAAGCGGGGAAGGAACATTTTGGGGACCAGGGTGTCTTCGATGGACAGGAAGGCCAGCCTGTCCCCATTTGGGGCCCACCAGTGGGCAACATGGGAGTGGAGCAGCTCCTCTGTGGGCATATGTGTGCATATTATGCAAGGACACACGAGCCATGTCATAAGAGGATGCGCATATACTTCACACAGGGACATGACACCATGTCATACAGGGACAACATGGCAACAGGTTGTATGCAGAGATGGGTTAAGGCATGCAAACACATTATACATGCACACATGTCTTATGGGGGCATGTGCAATAGGTGGGGAGGTGTGCAGACACATCATACGGGGACATGTATGAGCATGTGGGGCCATGTGACAGTGTCATATGGTGATGGAGTCATGGCTAATGGCTAGATAGCCAAGTAGCTATCCAACAAGGTAATGTTAAGGTGTTATGCCTTCTACTAGGTAGATAACTAGATTATTTTGCCAACTAATAAGGTGTCCAATCACAAAAACTTGCCTTGTTTTGTAATAACTTACCATAGAACAAACAACGAGTTTGTTTTATTATGATCTCACGACAAATAAATTATCTGTGTAGAATCCCGCAGAAGAAAAATTTTAAACAGACCATCAATGCTTCAACTCCACTGGATGGATTTATTATGATGTAAAGTCACATTTGGTGAGCAAAATAACAACCAACAGTCAGAGAACTACCACGATTTCTTGTATAAAGAGGTATAGCTCATTATATAGAAAGCCTGTAATTCTATGCTATTGTAAAGTGGATATTTTTCCGTGGTTTTGAGAACAGTGGTTGGATGCCCAACAACTAGCAAAGTTATATCAATACAAGCTATAACAAATGTCAATGAAGTTGATTAACTAAACTATCTAAATAGATAAAGTTAGCTAAATAGCCACTACCTATATTAGCTAGCTTCGGACACTCTGTGAAGTCTTTGGCTGATGTAGTGAAGTTCTGCTTACAAAGTAAACAGTTGCTTAATCTGGTGTGGTAGCAAATCAAGTTTTCTTCACATGTCAGATTTAGCTATTGTAGCAAATTCTGACCAAGTAGAAAAACAGTAAAAAATCTGACAACCAGCCTGACAACACTAAATGTGGGAGGACAAAAACAGTCATCAAGTCTTAAAACTATCTATGCACAATTTACTGAGAAAAACATTTGCGTTATTTACAGGTGTTATACTTCCTTAAAATAACACTATGCAATGCAAAAGCACCCTGATTGCTAGCAGCTGTTTAATAAAGCTTCAATAAACATTATAGAAAATAATGTTTATTGAACATTAATGATTTCTGAGGATGCAGAGGCAGCTCTTCCAATCTGATTATCAATCTGATTCTTAGAAAGCCACCCCTGGAAATGATTCAGTACCAATTGTCTGCAATGTTTCATGTAATCTTAACAAAGCCCACTAAGCGTTCTGACACTGTAATCATCTTAGAAATGGAACTGCCAGTGTTCGTAAAGACGTTTCAATTGTAGATGTTCCACGGCCTGATTGTCCCCAAAACATAAGGGGAGTGAGATTCAGTGACAAGCAGCTATCACACACTTTAGAATCAGAGACAGAGAGGGGGAACCAAATTCCAGCTTGCACATTGAAGAATGTACAAAGAGGTAAGTCATGGGAGCTTGATAATAATGATGAATTGTATTCAAATCCATTCTTTTTTTTTCAAAGATCTCAAAGCACTTTACAATGAAGATGGGGTAAATCACAGCAACCACCGACTTGTACAACCCACTTGGTTCAGCCTGCTTTTTTTCTGAGGCATAGTGGGATTTATTTGGCCAACTGAACAAAAGAATGATTGTGTTGCCAGATTAAGAGTGACCCAGGCTGTGAATGTGCCCCATGCATTGAAGAAACACCCTCTATGTGATCTTTGGCACAAGAACAGATTTCAAAAGGCCATTGATTTGATAAGATCCTGAAAATAACCAGTCAGCATGGCTTACCCATGAAGATCAACACAACAAATAGTTGAAAAGTGCCAAAAATGTACAAAAATTCAAAGTTAGGTTCAAAAGTGCAAAAACAACAAGGGGTGCAAGGGGCTCTTATGAATGCTGTGCTTTTCAACGCCAGGAAAAATGCAATGTTTCTTTTTAAAAAATAGGAGACATCCATTTATAATAAGTTCTCCTACCATGGACAGAGAAATGTACTCACAGAAGAATCCACTTTTACTGGATTAACAGACACTGAATACACAAATAATAGTGTGAAGTATGAAAATGGTTGTCTAGCACTGAGGGATTCGGGAAATGTGGTATGAAAGAAGAAACTGTTCTAGTTTGCAAAGAAGACTTGCAAAGAAGAAGAAAAAACTAAAATATATCTGCAAATATATACAGAAAAAAATGTCCATTCATTGCTCATGTTTTTTTTAATTTTTTTTTAACTTTTAAACATGTGGATATTTCACAAATAACAGAGCCATAATCCTTGAAGAAACTTTTCAATTTAAACTTTTCAATTCATTACACACATCTGTTTATTGTCTTTACCTTATTAACCATGGCTTAAGTACAAGTATTACAAGTTAAATTCTATGAAATGCGGATTTGGAAATCTTTTGTAAATAGTTACTGTAAGCAGAGGTTGATTGATGATGGTATGGCTGTGTTTCATCTACTGATCTATGGATATGTTTACCTTCATACAGCCAGTCGGCAATGCCGTTAAAAATGGCTCCCTCTTGTCCGGACGAGGTCAGTCTCAGGGAACTTCCTTTGATATCTGGCTGGTAGTAAATGTTGTTTTCAAAGATGTAAACCTGGGAAACAAGGGAGGAAAGGCATGTGATGGGTCAATACAGAACACGCTCCGGCCTGGATTCAATCAAACTTTGTCCATAACTTTGCCATGGATTCAATCTCCACTTGTTTGCTGTACTTGCAAACTGTGCTCGTGAAATAAAGAAAAAAACAGTTGCATTTAATTGAGAATGACATTTACAGATACATTTGCTTGAATCCAGGTGCCAGTTTCCAGAAACATGTTCAGAAAATTAAACAGCCCTCAGATTCTCTTTTGTCTTCACTGGTCTACTACTACATTAGTGCTTGCGTAAGATAGCCCAGAATCAAAGAGGGTTAAACTGGCTTGGGTAATCTGATACCGTGCTGGAAGTGGTCCAGTTCTATGAGTTGTAGAGATACAAAGGACTGTGGACTGTTTCCTGTCAGAAACAGGTTGCCAGTGTTTGTGCAGCAATAAAGAAATAGCTGTAGCTGTTGAAGACTGAAAAACACAAACATACTAGATAAGTGGCATGTAGTGAAAGAAATGTGGTATTCCTGTTGGCTGTTTGGGGAGAAGAAAGAATGCAAAAGCAGTTAACAGAAAGACCACTGCCATCAACAGTCAAGTGGTTGTGTAGGAGGAAAATGAAATCTGCGTCATGTATAGCATAGTCTGCAACTGCATTCCTGAAAATAAACTTTAGTATCATGCAAGACCTCAAAGGCCTCAATACAGTCAACATTTGTTATTTATTCACTTTTCATTGAATCTAAACTATTTGGCAAGTTCAGTCATCAACCAAAAACTGTATGTTTGTGTGCTCAAAATGAGCATACACACACACATACTGCTCTCCCTTCCTCAACACAAACACACAGTGTACTCCCTGAACCTAAACACACACACAAAGACACACATGCATACTGCACATGCACAGGTGTAAGTTTTATTTTTACCACTTTTTGTTACCATAATGGTCAAAATAAGCAATGGGACAATACAATAATAATAAAAAGTACACCTTAAAATACAGTATGTAAATTTCGGTTTAATAATTTGCTTGATGCTTGATAATGTATTGTATATGTAACCTAACACTTTAAGTGTTTTCCATCTTCATATTGGAGCTAGTTCCAATGCTGAATTTAATCAAATATAGATTTAGATTTTAAAAAATGAATTACTAAATTAATAAATAATTTTAAAAAAACATTCTCTAAAATCTTCAAAATGTAACAACAGCGTGATATATTGTCTTAATATTCAAAGCAACAGGGAGCGAAACAGGCTAATTTGACAAGGCAAAAGCATACAGTATGCAAACAGAGTTCATACATTATTAATACATTTATAGTCATTAGCAAGTGTCACAAATGATACACAAGGGTTTTATGCATACATACTGTTATGGATAATTTGAGTAAAAAAATAAATTGTACTTAAAGTGGAATATATATATATATATATATTCGACAGTAGATCATACTTACATGTACTTACTATGCTAAATGTTTATTTATTTCTTTATTTGTTTAGACAGTTCCAGTGACAACTTTGCATTTATAAAACAGAAAACAGCAGTCTAATATTATGTGTGTATGTGTATGAGAGAGAGAGAGAGAGAGAGAGAGAGAGAGTTCTGATTTTATCAGGAAAGCCACAAAGAGAAAACAGACCCCCAAGCACACAGTGAATATAAGGAAAATGACCTCTGTTGGTTTCCCAAACAAAAGCTCCAACCTTCCCTGGCCTATACAGGCCAGTATGCCATATCCTCAGGCTCCTTACCAGCTGTTGGCCCCGAATCCCCCAGGATGCAAACTGAAGAACCGAATTGGCCACCTCTGGAGGATTCAGCTCCTGCACCTCCCTGGAGTACAAACATCATTCAGAGAGTAATCAATGTGCCCCTTTTCGGACATAGCTGTGAAGCCTTTCCACCCCTCCTCATTGAAACATACCTGGTATGCAGGTTGTATATCAAGTATGATGCCAGGAAAGAGTACCGGAAAACCTATGAGATAAAAGGGGAAACATGATGTAGTATCATCATAATCAGGTATGTACACTGCGGAATATGTCACTGAATGACAATGTGGTCATCTATCTTCTGTTAGCATGTAGCTGTAATGCAGCTAAAATGTTCCTGGCACTGGAGTTACCATGTTTAATGTAAACAAATGTGGCCAGACTTTAACTACTGAAGCATATTCCATATGATTTATTGAATGTGCTCATCTTATGAACACATTCAAGAACTGTGCATATGGACCTTCAAAAAAAGAAAAAAAACACATTGAGGATGGTAAGTAGTCACGCGTCATTCTAGTTCTTCTTCTTCGTCTTCTTCTTAGCAAGGTCAGTAGCATATAATTGTTGCCATAACTCATTATTAACCCACAGTATAGGATTATTCTTAGTTCTTATTGATTTAATTTGACATAATATGAGAAATAGCTTTTTAAAAAAGGTGCAACCCATGAAACTATGCAACACCATCACTGGCTTAGATTATTTGTCAGTCAAAGAGTTAACGTCTTGATAGCAGCAAGCTTTTTTGTTCTGTAATTAGATGCTTTTAAAAATGTAAATTTGCATATTAATAGGAATCACACCCTGGAGCAGGCGTTCAATCATCAGCACAATGGAGGTGAGCAGCCCAGCCCTCGCTGGGACTCAATTGCCCATGAAGAGCGTGTGAGTGATGTACCTGTCTGTGTCCTCTCCGTCTTGATTTGAGCTCTCTCTCAGCGAGTGACTGGGGGAGCAGGGCAGCAGCAGCAGTGGCGTTGCGGCGCTACAGTGAGTCATCTGTCATTAGGACGGCCAGGGGAGTCTCTGTCTCTCTCTCTCTCGACAACTCTGCCACACAACGCTCCCCTGATAAGATGATCTACAGGACTACTCAGCCCTGCTCCTGAAGAGCCACAGCATCTGCAGGACTACTCCACAGTGCTCCTGGAGCACTGAGCAACCTGGCAGGCAACAGTGCCTCAATCCTCAGCCCACTCCTCAAAGGACACAACATCTATATTTCATTCAATAATGTAACTAACCACTTCATATAATCAATCTTGACTGAAAAAAATGGACCTCTGTGGTTTTTGAAATTGTTATAAATTTGTGTTGGACGAGCTTCTGCACTGCAACCCTTCAACTCTGGCCTGGAGCTGAGCAGCCATGCAACGGTTTCAACTGAACATTAGTCAACTTTTGTTTAATCTTAGTTACAGAGCATCAGCTAGAGCCAAATGAGCACCTCATAGGTCAGTGCATATGAAATATTCCCACAGTTGGCAAGCGTGACATGAATTACAATATAGCTAACTAAAAAAAGCTTTTCCTGGTGCTTATTGTGTGCCACTGTGCTGAGAATGACCTTTGCTGTGGGCATATTTTTGAGTCAACGGTCCTCAATATTTCAAGTCGTGAGTTATTGCAATGCACCACACAATTAATTGAAACCATTGGTCTATATTCAGACTAGTCACGGATGACATACAGTAAAATGTTAAAAAGATTACTCAATGCGTGGGGGGAGTGCCAAAGAAACTGGAGCTGACATGCTTTCTCAAGAGCACATGAGTGCATGTCACTTGAACCAAAGGGCTAAACCATGGTCCCCTGTTGCAACTCTTTCTTCACTGTTCTTCTCTGAAGATTGCATTTGTGTAAACAAATGCCAAGAATGCAACTTTAAAAATTGCATTCTTGTGATTGTTATTTTATTAAAATGTGTACCTCTGTTTTGCTTTCACCTCCGACTAAGTGGTCTTGTGGGTGGCCAAGTCAACCAAAATCTTGCGACAGGCTCATGCCCTGTCTTCTTGAGCATCAAGAAAAATCCGGCCATCATTAATTAGGGCAGCCAATCAGCTGCTCAGCTTTGTAAATTGCTTCCTCTGTGGGACGAGCACAATTATAATACCTAAACATTCCAATACTATGTACAGTATAAATATTTAGTGCAGCACAAAGTGAAATTCTTCCATGGAAAAGAAAGTATTGGAAATTGTGATTCGGTCAACAGACTAGTTCTACCCCATTACATCCAGATCCACGATCAGATCTCACGCTCACATACATAACACCTGGAGTGCACAATCAATCACGTTATGAGGTGGAAACGGCATCAAGATTCATGAGACGCTGAGCAGGGTTATGGCCTAAAAAATCAAATGGTTGTTTCCTTGATTGCAAAGATGCTGTGACTTTAATGGGGGAAATTCCCGACTACTGCGGGTAAAGGCATCCCGAAGCAGGCTAATTACACCCATGCGCATAACCTTCATGGGCCTGAAATCCTGTCTGCTTTGTAAAAAATAGCAGGCAGGAAAGGAAGCCCACATACATACATGCATAAATAACACATGCTGTACGTACCACATGCATATCAATTCATTGACAGCAGGTCAACTGAAGCGTCTTTGCATAGAGAATATCATTTTAATCCTTCATCTACCTGTTGAACTATGATTGTATCATAGTGGTCAGATACCACCAGTCGTGATGAATTTTTACCTCAGTAGCACACTAAACAACATTATACCCAGGCAGAACTGGAGACCTTACATGTTATTCAACCTATACATAATGCACATGCACAGTATACGTATATATATATATATATATATATATATATATATATATATATATATATATATATATATAATTTTTTTTTGTTTGTTTTATTATGAAATTTTGGATTCATTTATAACTGATAAATCCACATAGCAAGAGTACAATGGAAATTCATGCATGTTAGCTCATTGGCAAAACCAAAAATGTCTTTTGGGCAAATATTATGAGACTGTACCTGTACACCAAAGCTGGTTTAGTGCACATGCATTAAATTCCTTGAAAAATAATTAATGTAAATATAAAAAGGAGATGTGTGTTAGTAATGTGTCATGGCTTGGAAATGCTTCATGAGAAGTAGAACAAACATAACTTTACAATGGCTACATTGAAATAATTCATGAAGCATTTATATATGCATTATGAAGGGCTCCATGCCAATGTTTTCATGTTACATCAAAACTGAGAAATATTCAATGACATTTACCTTACAGTGCTGCTGTACTTCCAATGGAGTCATTAAAAATAAGCACTTCACCAGACCTAGGCATACAACAGCACACGGCCTCCAAAGACAAGAACACTTCACCTTCCAAAGCCAAGCTGCATTCCTTCAATGACTCTCCCTCAGCTGCTATTGATCAAAGCTTAGTACTGCCACTTGTAGTAAACAGCCAGTAAGTACAGCACATCATGAAATGAGCAAAGATATTTTGGTACTGCTTGTACATTAGTGGGTGGAGTCTTCAGCAATAAGTTTTTTCTCCCATAATGTCAGACACGTTAAACATGACCAAATTAGATAGGATTGCACTATTGCTGGATGAACGTTTGTGTGGTCTTCAGTATTCTCAGACAAAGTTCAGCTTTGGTATGAATGGGCCTTCTGAATTAATTATGAATAGTTAATAAAGCATGCACAGTTATGATTTATGGTCAAGTACAGAGCTTCGTAACATATACTTTTCTGAAATATTATTTTCAAAAACCTTCATGAATACATACTGTAATATAAATTCTGTGTAATTTTTTTTTTTGTAGTGCTTATGAATGCATTATGAATGTGCTACGCTTGCAGCATTCTCTATAATCCTGAGGTCAGATGTGTTCCAGGTGAAGGTGAATGCATGCGCAAGTACTTTTTTGTATGGCCGTTTATTGTAGCCTATTATTAAGAGTGGAACATGCATTCAGGAATATGGGAGTGATTGTGATTGCAGACCGGAAAGAAAAGGTGAGATTGTGATCGTAGACCTGGGTAAGGGTGGGTGGGCGATTCTAAATAAAACACTTTATGATAAACACATACATATATATGATCTATATGTGTGTGATCTCTGTGAAATTGGATATTTGTGAATCTAGAGTGAAAAGATACTGAAAGATCCCCCCCCCACTAACAGGGTTGAAATCTCTTCTCCCCAAGCCAGCAGTGATAGAGGATGTAAAGTGGAAGAAGCTTCCAGCAGATCACCTAGGGTGGGGAGTTCATTTATTACAAGAATTCCTGGGATTAGAGGGCCAGGCAGAGACCAGAGAAAGAATTAACTTGGTGAGAGATCAGTGATTTTTCTTTGAATCAGACTGTGACTTATAGGACTTCGTTCTTCTGAATCGTTCTTCGTCATTTCATCACAGTGGGACCACAGTTCACACCCCACAAGGTTTCACAAAAGGTCTTCAATGTTCCCGTACATGGGATTTGTTTCCTCATTTGAAGGGCACCTTAATATCCGGAAAGAATCTTGAAATTGGATAAACGTCAGATGTTTTTGAAGAAGAAAAAATGTAATCCAGCTAGATAAAGTTGCTTCATAAAAGAACAAAAAAAGTGAGTTATTTTTCTAAGAACATCTTGTCACGAAGAACCGTGCTCTCGTTATAATACCATTTCCTCATTCATATAAAAATATAACTTTAAACAAAGGATCATGACGTGAATCATGGCTCTCGCTTGGACTGCTTGCCTCGGGCCTCAATAACCTCGTTATTAAATAATTCATTCATGTCTTCATGCGGAGACCCATTACATCGTCAAGGCAACGAAGGAAAAAGCAGTTACAATATGCCTTTGTAGATGGAGGATTGAGTTGTAGGTGCTCAGACATGTTCTCCAAGGTGCTTACAACTGGTTACCGAGGGCCCGCTCAGCAACCCAAAACAGAAGGGATGGAGGCACACTTTTGTTTCCTTTAGCTAAAATGCATTGATCAACCACAGAAGCAAGGGGACAAGACATATAGACCTGTTTGCGGCCAAATTAGATATATGTTGCATCTCCAAATGAGCAACCGAACATGCATGGGTTCACTTACAGATCTGAAATTCTGGAAGTAAATTAAACCGTTTATGTATAAGCGCATAAGTGGAGCAATAAATTTCAATTACCAGGACAGTAGAAGTCATCTTAAAGTAGCAAAAGTCTATTTTCCCACAGTGTGATATCTTTGATGCCTGACCAATCAATCAGAAGCATGGGTGTCAATTGTATCCTAAAAATCATTTTCATTGACTCTACACTTACTTCTTCCCGTTGCTGAATCAAGGAAAGTAGCCCTTATGAAGATAAGGTACCAGAGAAACCTGAAGGGTTTTACTGAATTGCATACGCCCTTAAACAGTCTAAGTGGGTTAGACTGAATCCAACCCCTAGTTATGTACTTGACACCAGAACAGAAAACTCTGTGGCTAAACACATGTATACACATTATAGAACTACAACAAAAAATGACATGAAACATCTATGATATAATAACATCGCAAAGGTAAAAAACCGTACACACCAGGGAAGTAAAATTCATTCGCAAGTAATTGCAGAGTACGCCCACATAATATTATTTATTTAGTAGTGACATATGCCCTGAATGCGGTGTGGACGAAGTGCATTAGTCATAGCTTCAGGCAAGTCATGGTGTGGGATCAATTCAAATTGTAAAGTTCAAAGGGCATACATTTTTCATTTTCAAAGCTCCAAACTATGTATTGATTTCATTACATTGATGCATGTAAAAAGATATATCTGTCTCTTTCATCAAATACTGCCTGTGAATGCTATCCAGTCGGCAGTGTACCCCAAGCCTTGTTTTTTGTGCTAGTTGCTTACGGTGTGAAACATCATGAGAAATGTGTGGGGCAAGTGGTCTCACAAACTCAGGTCATGCTATCACAAGGCATCAATGTCAACAATGCAGTTATGAGTCTTAATTCATAAAAGAGGTCACTGCTGAGAGTTATGGGTTCTTTCTTGAGCTGGTCCCACAGGTGTTGAAATTGAGATTCAATTTCAACACCTGTAGGAGCAAATCTTGAGAGCCAAGGTGAATTGCGCCCAGGCAGTGGTGTCAGATATTTGATATGAGATACTAGAAATCAGTATCAAGTATCAATATCTTTCACTTTCAAGGAAATGACATTCTAATGTAATTTCTGCTTTTTGAATTAAGGTGATTTAGGGAACGTTTTTACAATACCATTTGCTGAAATGTTTAGACTGAACCTCACAGTCTGAAAGCAGAAATTAAAGGAAGAAAAATCTAACCACACCACACTTTCTCCTTACCTTTTTAAAACAAATTTCATATTAAGTGTTAAGTGTTAACAGTTCATTGTTCACAACATTGGGATAGATATTTCAGCTACTTATTAGTACTATTGCGCACACAACAACTCCCACAAGTTGGATCATCCTAATAGTGCCCTTTAAAACTGCCACTGGTGTCACACCATCAACCTTTCAACCCCCACAAACTGATCCTAGATCATCCTAATAGTGCCCTTTAAAACTGTCTGTGGTGTGACACCATGAACACTTTAACTGGGAAAAAGTAATCCTAGAAGTATTCATCACACTATCAACCTTTCAAACACAATGAACTGAACCTGGACTATGTGCGTCCTGCTCACAAGCACTCTCATCTGGAGCACATCATTATTATACACAAATATCATAATTAATCTTGCAATTCCTCTTAATCATGAGGACATGGTTAACCATGCAACTCCAAGGAAACCTTGAAAAGACTGAGTTCTCGATGTTTTGATCTAGAGACCCTCACAGGGCATGTATTATCAACTCTTGCATACATAATTCAGTTTTGCATTTTTTAAACATGAAGAACAAAGAAAAACAGCTAAAATATAGGTTGACTCCAAAAAAAAGGAACTTCAATTCACTTCAAGAAAGTCTCAATAAATCAATCACCGCTGGGCCTTCAATGTGTTAAATAACATTTACACCAGATACAATGTTTCACTGTACAGCTACAATGAAGCATCAACTTTCCTTCACTCACAATGAAAGGTCAACACAAACAACCAGTAACTCTGCGTCTATCCAAATGTAACTGAAAGTTGGCTAGTCTTTGAAGGGTACTGGGCACGGGGTGGCTTTGAACTCTGAACTTTACCCCCAACAGAGTGTTAAATCTTCATCCAGAGTACCTTCAAAAATAATCAAGGATAAATAACAACACAAAATAACAAACTTGTGTCCTGATGGAAGGACTTGTAGTCCAGTTGGGAACACACTTGTAGTCCAGTTGGGAACACACTAACTAAAGAGAGCACTATACGGTGAGCAGAGGGCAAAACGAGAGTGATGGCTGAGAATGGGAGAATGGTCAAACTCAAAATCCAATCGTTTTCATGCCAAGTAACCAGAGACGGAAACGGCCAATCAGACGACAAACCGGAAGGACGAAACACACACACCACAGAGACAAATGTAAACACAAACCAATGACAGGGGTCGTAATACACATATTTACACAAGAGATGAAGCTGGCCTTGACACTTTGGACTGATAGTACACTTTCCATTAACAGCAGAGACAATTGGTAAATATGGTATAAATATATTGGTCTGGATGAAACATGTAGGTCGGAAAGCTCATCATGCCCATTGTCATTCCCCCAACACCCTCGGGCCTCGGAGAGCAGCAGATGCCCTGAACTTTCGGATAATCCCTAACGAGTCCCCCCAGATTGTAGACTGTGCTCATTGAGTGTAAACAGTGTATCCAGGAGGGCAGGCTGGCGCAAATTTGTCATGCAAGGTCAAAACAAACAGCCACATCCTCTCACAGCTGCTAGGCAAGTAGTGTCCTCGTATATATAACATAAGGATTTTGATATTGCGTGGAAGTGCCAGATTATTACCTCTCCTTACCAGCTAATGGCTGATAACACATTACTTTTTGCCTGTCCCATAATACTGGTCAGTTCTGTTTATGTTTTTTCAACTCAGACAACAATAACCATGCCTCCACTTACCTCACCTCCCGAATGTACAGGCTGTCTCTGCTTCATTCATAAAATCGGCAAGATGGAAAGCAGAATCTTCCAGCTTTGCCGAATAAGTATTTTAATCTGTATTTTATTTTATTTTATCTTTGATTTTATATTTTATTGTGATATTTGTTTACTGTTGTAATGTTGTTTAAGGTTTTATGATGTCTTATCTCTGTGAAGCACTTTGTAACTTTTGTTTGGATAAGTGCTATATAAATAAAGGGGATGGCAAAAAATAACATAATGGGGGTAGCAATTGCCATCCCCTGGAACCCCAAATGAGGCAGTGTGTAAATGGCAGCAGTTGAGGAGGGAAGAATATTGATATCTCTAATGTAGGCCAGTAGTGGTCAGACATTTACCGCAGTTGAGTCGACAACTGCTATTTTTTTTTTAAAGCCATCCATTCATCCGTTTTCTCTTTTCTGAGATCCAGGTTTGTGTTTGTAATCCATTTTGCTCTAATTCACACACTTTGTAGTAGCTACTTGACCTTAAAGTTCCACCACCAGAACTAGCTAGCAATTACATCATTCTGCATCGTCATCGTATGGAAAATATTTCCCAGCAATCTTTGTGTATCAGAAAAGAAGAAAAAACTTGGCTTACTGCCAAAGAAAGTACCACAAATAATGAAATTAATAATGTTTTCAAAACATTCTCCGCATAAGTTTGATATGCTCAAAGGCTATTATAAATGCGTAATGATGAAGCTGATACAGTATGTTTGTTAAACTAAGGATTTATATAAGTACATTAGTAGTTAAAATAATAATCACTTTACTGAATCAATTCATTCAGTTCAATACAAAGATCCTAGGTACTAACTATGTGATTCGTTCACTGGCTGGGTCAGCCAGTTGAGCGTGTACATTAATATGCAGCATGTTAAGTTCAACTCGTAGTTTAGTCTCATTCATCAGTGCATATGTGCAAATATTTGTCATTGTCAAGCACTACTAATGAAATAGTTTCACCTCGTATGAACCTGTATTTTTCCTTGTAATTTTCTGGATAAAGTTACTGTAATGCCATTCCAGCAAGTATTTGCTAGAGAAATAAGCTACGACAAGACAACTTGCATGTTCTCAAGTTCTGATCATTCCACAGTATACTGTCAATCAATCAAAATTAATTTATATTGTGCATTTCACAAATGTATTTTTATGTATATGTATATAATGTATTTTTGAAACATTACACTTTTAAAAGGTAAATATTATCAATATCGTTATCAGATAGATGATGAGCGCAATAGTTTATCCTGTTTTTAATACCAGATGTTTTTTTTTTCTCCCCAGTTGAACGTCAGTGTTCAGTTATTGGCGGAGAGAGCCCTTATACAGATGGTTACTGATTTGTTGACCGTATACTGAAGTATACTGAATTGATGTACTGGTATCACCAGTTCATCAGTAATAGATAGTCAGTTCAGTTCAGTCAGGTCGGTCAGTTCCTGGAATGTTTTCATATTTCATCAATATTATTACATGTTTGAAATGGTTTCATAACAGGCAGACTTTAGGCTAATTACATTTTTTTAGGTTATTGATAGTTGCTGTCACATAGAATAAATGGAAAATGTAAAATCTAACCTATGGAATTTTTATTAAAAATGCTTGAACCGTTTTGCTTTCGATATGTTGGATGGATGCCAGAAGACCTACAAGTATAATTCATACAAATTAAAATATAATTATTTAAAAGCCTTTAAAATGGAAAACTATATTAGAAAAAAAAAACAAAAAAAAAACAGGTAATATTCTTGCAATATTCTTTTATTAATACTGCTGCCATGTTACTGGGTAATTTATTTCCAGCTGAGAGCACTTAGGAGTAGCCCGTGTGCAGGGAGTCACTGATTCCATTGACATTATGTACTGCGGTGCAGGTATTGATTTAACCAGTTCACCAGTAGGCCAACCAAATAATCAGTTCAGTTCATTCAGGTGCCTCAGCACGTGCATACGAATGAACAGTCTACTTATGCCATAGGGAAATGTACCCTGACCTATTAAACAGTGACTAATCCATGCAAATGCCTTTACACACAAACTAGCTTTATGTTCGTATGCCTCACAAATGTGCAGTGATCAGCAAGGCAACACAGAAGAAGCACACAAGGAGCATGGCGTCACGTTAGTGTGGGGACACAGCTGGTGCTGTTGGCTGAGCCAAAGCAAACCAAACAGTGTGGCTGAGGGAACTGGTCTCAGACCTGCTGCACAGAGCCTCTGGTGCCGAGCGCTTCGGTGCACTGACGTCACACTTGTTCAGTTCACCCAGAATTCCAAACAGGGTTCTAGACAGGAAGAATTCTGTCATAAATTTAGCCCTAACATCTGTTCCAAACAGTTTTGTTTATTCGCTACCTGCCCCCTCACCCACACTATCGGGGGGTACTGTGTCTGCATTCTTTAAAAGCACATTCTCCCCTACACCCCACCCCTCAGTCTGTTCCCATGACAACACAAAAAACTGCAGTCAGGTGTGCCTGCAGTTAAACTCTTTAAATATGGGCTTCAATAATTCACTGTTGTTCCAAGTGTGAAAATGCAGTTTACACAGACAGAAGGTATTCATGTAAACAGAAGGGATGAGTTCCCATAAAAAAAATAAAACAAACAAACAGGCATACTCTATCTCTAGGGCCTGAATTGTGCATATTTATGTGCTATGGTGGACATTTTTATACTGTTTTTTTAGGACATAGATGTATGTGTACACAGACAAATGCATGCACGCACAGATACACATGCATATTTCTATTCACACACTCACAAGTGCACACTAGTAATGACTTCTTAACCTCATTACAGAGGAGGCAGAAATATTACCTTTAAACCAATTTCTCTCAACCTGCTTCCCTTTGTTTTAATTGAGCAGCCTATTTGAACTTGTGGTTAATGTGCTCTTCGTTCTGCATA
Organism: Anguilla rostrata; assembly: GCF_018555375.3. Classification (NCBI taxonomy): domain Eukaryota; kingdom Metazoa; phylum Chordata; class Actinopteri; order Anguilliformes; family Anguillidae; genus Anguilla; species Anguilla rostrata. The sequence continues at coordinate 21,472,603 of NC_057947.1, forward strand.
CCAGGGTCTAATGCCATCTAGTAATCTCATAGGCACAGATCCTGAAGTTTGTTAGTTTGCCTTTACTGCACAGCATTCAAAAAGCTGGTGCAATACACAGGTAATGGTGTGATTTACCTCTTTGTGTTCAGCGTATTCTTGGTAATAATTACAGTGATTTTACTAAATTGAACCCCATCTTATCATTAACAGTCGCTAATGTAATGTGAAGAAGGGGAAAGCTACAGAGAACGTGTTAAAGAGAAAGTGGATTAAACCAGATAATTGACAAGCTTGTAAATCACATAAAATAAATTATAAATTAACCCTGGCTGAGCAATGATCAGTTTAATGGCAAGGTTTCCGTCTCCTATTTCAAGCTCACGAACCACTGCTGCTGTACATATATATGCATCACACGTGTGCACACAAATACACTTACATGCATGTACACATGAAGACGCATACACATTTCTATCCATGCACATAAGCACAAATGCACACAACACACATGCACACAAATTCTCTAACACACATTATTGTACATGCAAACCCGCACAATCACACATACATTTTCACTCTCACACATAACACATACTGAAGCATACGGCTTGCTGTATTTCTGTCCAGTAACCAATCTGAAAACAGTTTATAGTTTATAGGAAACCTAAACCTAAATCCATTTATGGGTACAGGTTTTGCTCTTGTGTTATGTCAGACTTCTGGGGCCCATATCAAATACTTTATCATATTTATTTTTAATATGATTGTGTGTACACAAAGAATTGTTAAGCAATGCCAGGATGGAACAATCATCAATGTTCCATAAGTGAGAGATGACTACTCATAAACACATTTAATTTGATCTGGTCTGATATCCACGCACTTAAAATGATGATAATTGCTCTCTCTCAGGGTATGAAGTTTTTAAAAACTATTTATTCGCATTCACTGTGTGCTTTGGCACAGCTTTTCACGAGCTGTGTTAAGAGGGTAGGGGGTGGTGAGCAACAATAGTCTGGGCTGAAGGGTGTAGTCTTACAGATGCACCCACTGTCAATCAGTTTGGGAGGTTTACCGAGTTTGGGGACACTTGCAATGTTTCCACAGTATTACATTATGACAACAGTGCTACTCTAAGATGCAAATGTTAATGGGAAAATGAAGTGTTTTTGTTTTTCATGTTATCTCTTACAGTGCATTGAGGCAAGCAGAATATCTTCCTGGTACTCTGTAAGAAAGTTTCCCTTTTTGTAGGTCCAACTAACATCACAAATATTCATGCTTTCACCACTATTCAGAGACCGATGTTACATTCTAAACAATGCAATGCCATCAGAAAGAAAGTCCTTCTAATGGCCCTCAAGGCATACACAGCGCATCAAAGGTTCCGTATTAGAAAACTATAATTACAGTATTGCAAAAAATTTGGTCACCTTCTTCCTCCTAAGTTCTTTGTTTTTTTATCCTATATAACTGCGGACAACAGGGGTTGTTGGAAAAACCCAGAAGTGCTAAAAGCCAAGAAAGACAGAGTGCAATTTTCTATCATGCACATGCATATCTTATGATGCAATTTCATATACAATAGCAGCCATATCTGTGGAGTAGGAGATCAAGGTTGTTTCCATCTCTATCAATAAGCTCTTAACCTCTGATATGCATACATGCCTGGGGTAATAATGCGGCACAAGGCTGAAATCCAAGAGATCTTCCTACCCCAGAACCATTCATCTTGGAGTGGTTTATTCAGCTAGCCATACAACACGTTAATTACCATAAATGAATATTAAATTAACAATGCACAAAAAATAAATAAAATAGGCATCAGGGTGATTCGTTTAATTAGACGCTGTTGTGCAAAGCAAGGTCCATGGTCATCATGGCTAAAAATGACCATAGCAAATACCCAACACAACTACAAACACCAGAACATGCTAACACTACAGATATTTAGTGCAGGGTTGATCATATTCAGTTCCCACACATGTCAGTCAGCCAAGGGAAGAAATATATAATGCGATGCTTTTAGTACTAATAACCTCTCTGGGCAACCTTCCTTCTTAGCATAGACCTCTGCCTCCTCTTATTATAGCTGGCAATAGTGTTTCGCTCTGCAAATTCAAAGCCACTCATGACAGCACACTTCATGCAAATCACTGTATATACTTTTCCGGAAGTATCGGATCCCTCACAGGTGAGTAGCACTTTTGTTCCATATCAGTTTCTCCATTTTTGCCTATGTTTGGCATTTCCTGTTCTTCTTTCCTTGAAACTTAAGTAGCGGGAGGAACAGTATGTCTTCCTTTACATTCTTCTCGGAAGGGGTAGGACTGTCTTGAATGATTCTATTTGTAAACTACTAGATGTCCCTGAAAGGTCTAAACTGATATTCAATTGAATTGATGCCCAACGTGGCTAGCAGGGTGCAGAGCAAGATTATATGCTTTTGTTTGTGTTGATCAGATTAACCTACAGGGTCCAAGTTAAACTACGTGGTCATTCCCTGCACTTGGTACTATACTTCCCTCTAGGGTTTTCAACACACTTGTTCCTGGTTATGATTATACACTTGTTGTACGTCGCTCTGGATAAGAGCGTCTGCCAAATGCCTGTAATGTAATGTAATGTAATGTATATCCGTGTTATTTGTGCTATTAAAATATTGTCTAGGAATTAAAGGTTAAAAAATATATATATATGTGTGGTCTAAGTACTTGGTCTCCACTTGTAGCCATTTCTATGATCAATAATCTATTGTCTTTGAGTGGCCAGAATACAGTCTTCCCAAGGCCTTACTGGAGCACTAATTATGATGTGGAAAAGTTCACTTCAGCCCTGATGCAAGGAAGAGGAAGAGAAACTGGCCAATTTAAAATGAGTGACCATCACTCCAATTGGTACAATGGACTTAGGCTCCTCAGCTCAATTAACCTTATTACTAAGGCAGTCAGGATATACACATACAGTTCAGTGATTTGTCAACTCTGTGGAACTGAAATTTCTGTGGGTCTTTATGGTATTACAAAAGTACAGCCCCAGCTTTTGCCTACGATACCTCTGGGAAAAAAATCAGAAGGGCACAAACATGCTCTCTGATGACATTTGAAAATCAGCTACTTAAAATGGCTGCTGTGTTTATCATCCACAATTGTGAGCTATTCCTGCATTTAATGCATTTTAATGCTTAGCATATGCACTTATATAAAGGTATGTATCCTTATCAAAATGTTTAATTTATCATTTTATATTAAATACAGGCAACAATGTGAACACGTCTGCACCACTAAACCATTATTATTCACGCTGCTCAGTTTCCCTTTGTTTACCAGACCAATATGGAACTGTTTTTACTGGTGTTGGTTTTTGAATAAGCCATCAATCATCACTTTTCTTTTCTGTGTCAATGTCAAGATCTGACAACAGTTTAAAAGCAGACTTCAGGCTTCGCACTCGTATCGCAGGGGAAAACTCAAAGTTCCCCAGAGAGCAAGAGCTGAGACATGCTGTTTCACAGTCAATAAGATCAAAGCCACAGAGAGACTACCCTGCCCTGACTACAGAAACCCCTATCTGCAAACACACATGCGTACCACTGTGGAGATTAGCAGCCCGTTGACTTGAGCGACAAACACTGCTGCATTGAAAATGTTTCTTCCGCCCTGTAAATCTAACCAAGACCATGTTTATCTTAGCACTCACTGCTGTTCCAGAGTTAGCACCACCTACTTTCCCACAGTTCTGCACAGCGCAGCAAGAGTGAGAAGGAAATTGCTAAATAAATGTTGAATTACACTCACTAACAGTTTGTGTAAGTGTTACAGTACTACGTTGTGTTTAGCAATAGCATTCATGGAGATAGTTGTTCAGCTGAGTGTGAACTGGCACCATGGACGGGTTTGCTATGCGTAGAGGTCTCTGCAATGCAAGTTCATCCCGAACCGTAACTAGAAACGGCAGAACACGAGCCTGCATCAGATGAAACAGCTGTAAATTGTGTATTCTCAAACAGTTTTTGAAATTTAAGAAATGAAGTTGGCTTTACATAATATAGTTAAGTATTACTTACCACATACAACATAGTAAATATTAATTTAATACAGACAATAAGTTAATTAATATTTAGCAAATTAAAGTTACTCAAAAAAATACTAGACACAAAATTTTTGTTGAGTAAATTTTACACATCAATTTTTTCAGGGTGGGGAATTACCAAATCCCAGCCTTTGGGTATCCGGCAGGTTCTGTGTAAGTGGCAAGTGCAAGTTAGACCTGTACAGTGCACTCACTGTCCAGCATGGGGAGATTAATGAGAATGGCTGACCTGTTTCACATCGTAGCCCAGCAGCACAAAGTTGAAGTCTGGAGAGACCAAAAACTTTGAGGCCTTAAATGTTGCCTGTCAAGGGAGAGAAAGAAAGGGGGTGGAACAGAGGTTGTTGAGTGTATTTTTCTTTCATATGGAAATATGTTAGATAACATACATGATTTACTACACAGTAAAGTGTTCAATGTTAAATCAACTTTACAGTGTACATATGGTCACTATTGGAGTTGAATTAACACTGGATATTTTACCTTGTAGCAGCTACATTTTGCCACAAACAACAAACTGTAACCTTAAAAACACACTATTAACGCACAAACAACAGCTGTAATTGCAAATAATGTCTGTGAGATTACTGCTTAAGAGCCATGCCATTTTTATACCATGTCTTGTTTTTCAAGATTCAAGAAATATCAGCGTTGAACATGTGATATAATGATTGATTACTTTTGTGATTATACATGTAACAATCAGAACACAACTGGATGGAAGTAAGCAAGTTCCAATTTTTTGGGAAACAGAATCAAACTGAAAGTTTGTCACTTCAACATCAACTGATTCACGTCAACTGATTCAGTATTCACGATTACATATACATGTACATGACACGTATAGTTTCAGCCCACGCATGAATATAGCCTTCGCTAATCAGTGTATGGGAAAATAATAATAATAATCGATCCAGTACACCATTATGATTTAGCCATAGTATAGCATATTTATTACTCATTTAAGGCCTGTATGTCATCTCTATTTCGCCAAAAATTCTCACTCTTTTCGATATAATAGTAATAATAAAAAGAAGATACAGTGCAGTGCTTATTTCCTTCTTTCTTGTTTACCTTGGGACAGAATTTTCTTCCATTTAAGATAAAAAGGATAATTAAGTAATTTAATTTGCATGTAACAGCATTAAATGAATTTCTTATTGCTCTGGGAGTCTCAAAAGAATACTACTTTCTATGTGATAGATTGAGCCATCCTGTAAGAAGTGTCAATATTATTTATCCACAAGCCATATTTCTGCCAGCTCCTGGAATGTTTCATTGCATCTTATCTCTCCTTTGGCCAGCTCTGCATTTTTCAGACTAATGTCTAATGATCTAATGATTCAATCGGCCAAAATTAGCCAGAGACCCGAAGCAATGGTTAGTTTTCTGTTGACATTTCTGTCGATTTATTGGTGCATTAAACATGATCAACAGCAAAACACCTTTGCCCACATAGCCCAGGTTAATTTAGCAAGGCATTGTATTAACCAGGCACAGCAGGTGGAACACGCCAAACAGTAACCACAGTAAAAGGTTCCACTGAACCATGTGGAAAGGTCTACAGTTCATGTTATGACTCTTACACGAACAGGAGGTGGAAAGGTGGAAGTAGGGTTGTGGAGAGTCATTGATGGTAACAATTAATTCAAGCATATGGAACCATTATGTAAATTATTGCTACAACAGCCATTACTGCGTGTGGAGAAAAGTGGCAAAGAAATTAAATGAAATATTATTTGATGAGGCTATGCTTCTGAATAACTGCCCACAGTACTTCAACTACAGCAAACACTTACCAGTGGGAAGCTCTTATGAAAAGAATCGTTGTGATGTTTAAGTACTGACAAACATAAAGCAGTGTCCAATTTCATGTATTTTAATGCATAGAGGTGCTATGGTAATTTATACATTTGAAGATTAAAATACAATTTATAAAGTTTTTTGCCCTGTGAATGGCTGGAAATTTGAATGGCCTATTCCTGGACTTCTGCAGGGAGCATTGCTCTAGGTACAAATTTTCCAATTCCCTCCATTAACATCAGAAAGGTTACGTACGAAAGTGGTGTTCTTCAAAAGGAGCTCGGTCTGATTGCTCTGAATATTTGTTTTCAGAACATCCCCATCTCTGGTCCTGAGAACAATTTCTTCATCTGTCAGGGAAAAAAGTAAAAATAATAAAATCAGTGTTTTAATAACAAAATCAGCCTTCATTCAACGCAAATGACTTAAAAATTAAGCATTTATTTCTTCACACAGTTTAGCATGGATTTGAACAAATTAAGGACAAATGAATGTGAATTCTGAATCTACATGGGAATAATGAGCTGACCAGACTTCAGAGTTTACGTACAGGAGGTGTGCATTTAGGTGGTTTTAGACGCTGTTTCACAGTATGGGTGGGCAAAGACTAGTACTGAATTATCACCATGCCAGAACTAACTGTGGCCAGGAGCCCATAGGGCAGTACACGGTGTTGCCTGAGGAGGGAGGGATTCAGTTGGCTAGATGAGTATGTTACAGGCATTTACAGGCAGTATGTCTCACTGTGACAGCCCCAGTGAGCCCTTTGGTCAGCCAGGTGCCTGCAGTCTGCATACACAAGCTACACTTGGAGGGTGTCCCACCAAATCAGTGCTCTAGTCCAGTTCTTGGACTGTAGAGTGAAAGGAAATAGCAAAAGACAGCATGGCGAGAGCTTCAGAGTCGAAGACAGACGTGGAGCTCACGCTGGTTTTTCTGGAAAGGTACGTCTAAATTTCAACACTCCTTTTCCTGTACTTTCTGCTAGCTAGCCAGTGAATTTAGTCACAGAAGTAGCTTGGTAGCTATTATTGATAATAGCTTAATTTACTTCATTTAGCAGCTAGCTCATGGAAGAAGGAAATGTTTGCTAACATTATCTGTGCAGTAGGTGAAGTTAATTAGTTTACCTGGGCTAGCTAGGTAAGCTATCAGTACTTGTTGGATAGACACGTTAGCTAGAACAAGCCAGAAACATTCTTCCCAGCTGTAGCCAACTAATGTCAGATTCAGGCTAACGTTACACAGACTCATCGTGACCAGTCGGTCATCCTACATGCGGCAAGATTTATAATCCTTTGATCACCAAATCTGGAAGTGGGACAAACATATTGCGTAGCCTAAGCCTGGCTAGCACAAACTTGGGACTAGCACAAACTACAGCGTAGATTTATATGTCTGGGGTCCTTATAAAAGTGGCTAGGTACAACCTCAACAGCTTAGATTAGCGTGGGGGGGGGGGGGGCGGGTGGGCTGAGCCAAATGGTGTTATGATTTTCAAAATGTTTTCACAACATCACGGCCATTGAGAAAGTTGTCTGCTGCAGCTTTAAAATTAAATTAAATAAATAAATCAGTGGCAGGACTTGCCATTAGACTCACGTGCATCTCCTGGGGTCTGTTGTAATATTCACAGCCACCATTCCTTCTACAGGTGGTTAAATAATTAAATAAATTAAATCACGAGAACGCCTGGAGCATAGTGACATTTTAACCAGGAACTTTAAAGCAGAGACTGACAGTGACTTGGAGCGAAGGACGCAGTTGTTATCACAGTAATGAGTTTTTTTTTTTTTTTCCAAAAGGAGAGCATGGATCAGCTGCTGGCATTGTGCCACTAAAAGGTGGGGCAGCTGCTGGGGAAGTACAGGCTCTCATTTCATTGTGCAGTGCAGCAGGTGACTGGGTCATTTTTCTGAATGACACTGGTTTCAGTGATACTCAGTAGTCAATAAATGAATACATTTTATGGTCCCCTTCTTGGACAGTTGATTTTTCAGCCATATAGATACACACAACACACATAGCCCTACATGCAATATACATAAATCAGTATACACCACAACACAATAGAAATGAAAAAGCAGGGTAAAGGAGGGTAAACTGATTTGTAAATCAAGTGTGGATATTGCCCTGGGAATTGGTGCTTCTTCATTTCTGGGTTGTGGACATTCACAACCTAACAGGGGCTGGTGAAATTTGAAAAACAATCAGTGTTTATAATGGGTGCACAGTCATTTATAGTCCTGTATTGTAGTTATGGAAATTCTTTCTGTGCATAGTGAGGCAAGGTTGAGCTGTCAAACACATCATGTCCAGCACATATTGACCATCACGTCAAGACTTGTGACTGAAAACAAAATCATCAAATCATCATGCAATCAAAAAAGTCTCAATAAATACTTTATAAAACAAACTAATAATGGAATTCCTTGAGAAAAATATTTCTGCAGAGCTTTGAAATATTCTGCAGAACTATTTTATTCCTGTTGCATCCTATTGTCCAAGACTAATGAGCAGCTGCCTGTTGATGAATTAATTAAGCAAGGACACCTGGTTCTGTACAATGACTGACAGCAAATCCCTGTGTAATCTACTCCGCATTTGGAATCCTCCTCAGCCATCATGCAGTAATTGTTAGACTTGGTACATAATTACAGGCTAGATTTAGAGTAGGGCTATCACTTCAGAAACAATTTGGAGTTGATTTTAGTCACAAAAAAATCAAATCGATCAATTAAAAATATTCACTTCACGTGGGTATTTCATTACTATACACACACAAATAAGCCTTTTGATCCTTTTCATCTTACTATGAATTGTGAAGAAAAAAGTCAGCAGCATAAATCTTTAATATCTAAAATATCAATAATGCATATTCTGCTGAATGAGTGTCTGTTAAGCAAATAAAGTCGCATGAGAATAAAGTAATGTAATATTTATGCTACAATACACATATTTCAAAATGAGATTAATGTCAATTCACAATGCTGAAAATGATGATGTAATTCAGCAAAACCACCATAGCTCTACTCTTATCATTTAGGCAATTAATGAATGCAAGTAATACATTTTTTCTCCTTCAAATGTTTCCAGAGATTTCAGTGATTGCAGAACCCACAGGAACCAGCTATTGGCAAATTATGTGGTGGTTTGTTTGGAATTTTTGCTTTCATTTTTTTTTTTTTTTTTCAGGTAAATTAGTATCATAAGACATTTGGAAAAACCAAAATTTAAAGCAAAGTGAAAACAAGAACAAAGAAAACAATGAACCAATCACTTAAAAATACTTGCATTTTCCTTGTGTTAAAAAAAGTTCTGCTATAATTTCTGTCCTGCAATGTTTGCACAAGATAAAAGTGAATTCAAGCACACACATATTTAAAAGGCAATGTCAGCTTAGTTATTCAGAAGGCACATTAATACATTTAATTTAAAAGAAGCATGTAAATTCAATACCAACAAAATGCTGTTGTTTTTAAAGACCATAATTATGCCTTATGCAGACTCAAAGATAACTCAGCTCAAGGTCTGTTTCTCCCTCAGCCACAGTAGTTTGTGTGAAGTCTGTTTGTCTTTAGCATCCCATGCTAGGACATTGCACCTTAGAACTCTAGCTGGAGAGCGTGACTCTTTTCCACTTTTCATTCAAATCCAGTGCTTTCTTTTTAAATCTCGCAATGCTACCAACATCTGTGTAAACATTATGATCAATAAACACAAATGTCAAGAAAAACAGAACAATCACTGGGTGCTCAAGTATAGAAATATCTGCCAGCTCCGGAGATCAGGGCGAACCAACAAGGTGCTCATTGAACAAAAGGGCAGAGATAACTCGAAGGGAGCAAAGAAGGGTGCCTCAGTGCAAAAAAGTATAAAACTGGGCTTACTTCAATGCAGTTCAAGGCACTCTCGTTGGAGGAAGGAATGAGTTTTAAAAAAGCCTTTACTCAATTGGCATGAGGAATTTTTAAAAACTAGTCTAACGCCAATGTGTTGCAGCCGCGTCAGCCTTCATCAGGGCGTGAATGACTGTCCACATGAGGTTCTTTATAGAGTTGTCAATAAGGTAATTGATTATGCAAATGATCAATTATCCAATAAACATTCACACGATGCCAGGCAAATTGCCAAAAGGAAGTATGTAATGATGAGAAGAAATAACGAAAAAAATAATAATAATACAATGACAAAAATATACAGACTATCCTGTGGAAAACATACACAAGAATTGGTTGAAATTAAGTACAATATAAATCTTAATCATAAAGTGAATTTCATCATTGACCCCTGGATATTTCATGCTATCAAACTGGAAAATCCAAAAAGTCTCTCTTTGTGAAAGCCTCTAACGGATTGCTTGATAAATCCAATGCCCTTGATTCTTAGTAGACTGTCATTTTTATTGTGGGCCTCCATGAAATGCCAAGTCATGGGATGTTCTGATGGCATATTTATGCTCAGCTAGAAAGTCTTTTAAGTGTCTTTTAGTGTGTCCAACATAAAAACAATTACAAGAACACACTAAGCGGTATACAATGTGTGTTGTATTGCAATTCTGAATTTTTTTTGTTTATATACACGATTGGTTTTCAGATCAACAAATTATTTTCCTGACTTAATATTATCACAATGATTGCAGTTTCCACATTTAAAAGTGCCCTGACTAATGTCAGACTAATGTGTGCATTTATAGAACACTGTTTTTTTTCCCCTGCATTCTTATCTATATAAAAAATGCTCAATCCTGCATTAATGTGAGTCTGATATTAACCTCTTGACTAAAAGCACATAATTGGACATGTGCATAAAATTAAATGGAAAAGATTGAGTCAAAGATCTTGATTTCTTTTTTTTTTTAAATCACTAAGAAATGTCAGCCTGTAAAGTGTATGGCAGTCACTGTGCCTTTAATAAAAGCCCCCCCCCCCCCCCCGCACTAAAATCTATGTCTTCCCCTCTAATCTCAGCGGTCTAGATCCGGGACTGAATCCAAGCTTGAAAATTTTCACTTTAATTTTAGTTTTGATAAAAGAAAAAAATAGCTTTGGACTTCCTTGCTCTGGTGTATAGCACAAGGGGGATGGCTGAAGAATGGCAACATCTGTGTACTTTTTAACAAAGTATACTATTAATTTGAGTAGTTGACACCAATTATATAAGCTTAATTACATAACTTTTATGTGTTGTACATACATATGTTTGAGGTTGTGTAACTTAATACATGTAACTCACTGGGGTGATTTAAGTACTGTACTCATAATTATTTGGGATTTGAACTTGCAACTCTCTGAACTCTCAGCATAACTCCACAGTGCTGCCCTGTGGTCGTTGTCTTCCCTTGCTCCCACAACACATACGGTTTACAAGTCAGGGGAAAGGATTGCAACATTGTGCTTTATTACACTGGAGCTAATGACTTTTTTCTATTTGAGCAAAAAGATTTCATTAAATCAGCAGGCACCAGGAACATAATCTGAGGTGAAGTGTCTGTTGAATGTCTGTTGCACTTGAAGGAGATATCATAAACCATTCATTAATTATATATTATTACATCATTTCTCACACCCACAGATCCTTGTGTTATACAAGAGCGGAATTAAATGGGCAATATCTGCTCTCTTATACTCTTTCTCCCTCTCCCATTGGCTCTCTTTTGATGAAATGTAATCCCACTTGGATTTATATAAACCCGGTTGCTGAATGAGGGCAGTGTGTGTGTTTGCCTGTGCACACACACTGAAAAATGTATTTGTTAATGGTGCATCCAAAGGTACAATTCTCATTCCAATAAATTGCATTTTGTCAGTTTACACGCAGTACCCCCAAACAATTTTTATAACTTTTGATAAAGAAACAAGTAATGAGCTATATTTTAAATAAAATCTAACAAAGGCAAATCTGCATTAACATGCTGCGTTTGTACATTCATACAGTACACATCTTAGGCAACTGCTTTGTGGCCTCCTATGGCTTCCTGTTTCACTGGGGTTTAAAAAATGAGGTAACACGTGTCATCCATCACAATGAGGAAAGGAAATCACACGCAAAAGAAACAAGAGTAAGGGTTGTTGATCTGCACATGTCAGGAGATGGTTACAAATATTACAGCCTGGTACCACTTTCCACTATTAGGTCAATGATTAACAAGATTAAAACCAGTGAAAAAGTGGTACACCTGCCTGGTAGAGAACCCAAGTACACCCCGAACACACATGCCAATTGTCTTTTTGGAAGGTTTTCCAGAAAGAAAAAAAATATATATATACATATATATATAGAGGTCAATCTACAGCAGGTAGCATCTGAAGTTTGCTAAATGGCATTGAACTTTGACTGAAACTGGGTGCTATGATATGAGACAAAATTGAGCTTTTAGGCCATGCACACCAGCACTGGGTTTGGTGACGACGGATACGTATATTGGAAAGAGTGCCATGCCTTGAGTGAATTATGGTCGAGGATCTTAGATGTCATGGGGTTGTTTTGCATTGACTAACCCTGGGGCTCTTGTTAATGCAGTTATGAACTCCAGCAAGTACCAATGCATTTTGACCAAAAGCCAGGTCCCCTCGGCCGTGACAGGGCAGGACCTGTATGTCCTGTATGAATGGTTAAAGATCGCCCAGATATGTTCCCTAATCTGACAACGCTATAGAAGATTACTCAGTAACACTATCCTTGCAAAAAGTGGGTCCACATAGTACTGAAAATGGGTGTGAATATTCATGGAACATTAATTTTTTAGAAATACATTTATATTTTTGAAAAGTTTCATATTGGTTTATTTAATAGGAATCATTATTGATGTAGAAAATGAAAATATACAGCTCAGTACATGCTTTTATTTATATGATATTAATCATAGTCTATTTTCTAGTTTTTTTCTTTTTTGTTGATCTTTATCAAAGCTGTGAATAGTATGTATAATATATACACAAACTCATTTACACAGTTAAATGTTAAATGATCTGAGCAAGGGAATCTGCTAAACACATAAACAGAAAATTATATACTCATGTGAGATTTGGAAAAAACTTCAAAAGCATGAATTCATAGGACAGAAGTTTGTACTAATGGAAGACAGATCCTTGAGCACAAGGAACATTTTGTTTGTGTCGGAATGATTAATACTTAGGCAGATGGCTTGTTAAGTCAGACATGTATGACTGTTCTTAACACGGTGATCTGAAATACTGTTTCTGCATGTGCACGCACACACACATACACACACTAACACGCACACACCCACACATAATGAAATCTTCAGTGTTAATTCAACCACAGATTGTGTGAGTTCAATGGGGACCACATATTGTACTCTATCAGTTTAACACTGAACATCATATCTCCTATCATGAATCATATCATGGTGATACATTCAGGCTGATCAGTGTATCCAGCTTAGCTGTCCAGAGCTTCTTCAGTGGTAGAGCTTCCTGGTCTCCCATTGGCCGACGCAGAACATCAGCATTGGGATTTGCCCTTCAAGGCCTCTGGCACGGACAGATATCATTACAATAATATATACTCCCATTACACCGTGCCCTGAGAGAGCTGAACGCCTGGCGACTCTCTCTCCCGCTCAGCAGACAGGCAACACCAGGGACCGTGCCAATGAGTCTATTAATAAAAAGCCAGGCACTTCATTAACTCCCAGACCAAACCCCAATCCTCAGGAAATATTAAGAGGTGTGGGGGTGAGAGAGGATTGATGGTGTCTAAGGCCATGGGGGGGGGGGGGTGGAGCCTTTTCAATAACTCATTTGAATGGGGAGGGTTGCCCTCTGCCGGCCCCTAACGATCGATTGGGGCTGAGCTTTATTCTGCTACAGGCAGTGCAAGGCCACAGCAGAAGGTACGGCAGCTTGGATATCCACCCGGAGCCTTTGAAGGGCTCGCGTCTCAAACCACAGCCTTCCCGTAACACAGCACAATGCTTGCCTGGGAGAGAAATGGTTTTTTTAAAGTCTTCAGTGGCATGCTAATTCTGATTAGAGATCTCAAATTAATGAAAAAACGAAAAAGTAAACAGGAGGAGAAACATCTTCTTACACCAGAAAAACAAACATGAACAAAGCAATAAATGAAGGAAAAGATTCCCAAAGGACACGAAAGCGTGGCGGGGTCTCTCTGGTGACTGCTGTGGCTGGGCTCAGTGTTTGCTTCTGCACGTCAGTAAATGGAAACAGATGGACACTGTTTACAAACTTTGATTAAAGGAGAGAGGCCATTTATCAGAAAGATACGAGCAGATGTTTTAGAATGTGGCCAATGCCTTTAACGGAGTTAATGGGGAGGAATATGGTTGTTTTTCTCCTAAAAGAAAACAAATCAACACTGCAAAAAAGAGAAACGAGGGCTAGCACATTCAGAGGCAATATTATTTGGAATATAGGAGAAGATTTACCAAATTAGAAGGAAAATGCAGACTGCATAATACCTTATCAAGTCACTGAGTGCCAGTTATATTCATCTTAACTGGACTGAAAGGCATATCAGTAATTCAAACAGAAATGCATTTCATTGGTTGGGTAATTTGCTTTCAGGCGTTTAAAGTGTTAGTTCACTTTCTGATAAAAAAATATATAATTTATGTTTCAGTTTATGTTTTGAAATTGCCAACAAATTTTTCATAAGTCATAAAGGATATTTTAGATATTTAAGTTCTTACTCACCAGCTGCCTTTACAATGGCTGCAGGGGTACTTGGGGGTTTGTGGTGTGAAACAAGGAAACACACTTCAAGTATCTCCAAAGCAGGTTGCACAGCAACGCTGTCCCTCCAGGAGTTGTACATGTGTATATTACCAAATAATTTTAAAGTTACATTTGATTTCCAGTTTGCATTCACCACAGGAAATAGTTCAATCTCAGACTGCCACGCTCAATAAAAAAGTACTGGCATGATATATGTGATATTTGCATTCGTAATTGTGAAAAAAATGCTATGGCTTAAGCTTTTCATATGTATAGCATCTGAAAATATAACATGGCAGTGCAAGCTGATTTAAGCTGTACAAGCTGAGGCAATATTTTTAGGCCACAAACCCCTGAATGGGACTATACCAGCCACTGTAAAGCCAACAGCTCATGACAAACTTAAGTATCTAAAATATCCCGTATGACTTGAATAGATTTCATTGACCGTAGGTGAGCTTGTATTCTGACTGTAAAAAGCCTATGGCACAGAACAGTCACAAAAAGGGTGATGGCTGCAGATTCAGAAGGGGGGGGGTGTATGCTGGGGGCTGCTGGGACTACTACCCCTCAACATTCTAGGATGTTAAAGGGCAGAAAGTGATGGCAATTTATCTATGACTGGAATTCATGATTACCTCATGTAGTATCACAAAACCCAATTAATATCAATATAGGATGGCCCTACCTTGTGTCAATAAATCTCTTAAATTTGCGTCACCAAAAAGTCAGTAATCCAGGTTTAGGCCGCATTCCCAAAAACAACCACCCCTAGCCCCCCGTCCTGTCTGTGGCTCTGGTGAATATCAGCATATTTTTTTTAGATAGCTTTATATTTTGTGAAAGGAGAGGAATTTTGTCATATGCACATTTGTGAGAGCAGGGTTTTACACCCTGGAACCAGTGGTTTCATAGCATAGCACATACCGTTTATCCATTTTGCATCCGGGTCATGCACCTGGAAGTCTTTCTCAAACAGGTCGTCCAGCGTCAGTTTGGTTCCAAGAGATTTGGAATTATCATCTAAGTAAAAATAAACGTTGGTTTTACAAAAAAAAACAATTCAGTATGTGCCATTATCATTACCATGATTGATGCTGTGTTTAGTATTTTGAAAATTATTAGCATACCAAATTTTTAAAAAATGTTTCACAAATTCAATAGTTCCCCCCTCCACACACACACACACACACACACACACACACACACACACATACATGCACGCACACAGGGTGCTGAGTAACTCATTTAATTACAGTAAGACATCACACTGTGGGGCATCATTGAGACCCATGGTGTCGGATAAAATCCAGGCCATGCCAAAACAAGCCCAAACAAGAATCTTATCAGTACAATTCCAGTAACATCCAGCTCATTCAGAACTGTGGAAATCACGCACCTTTCAGAAATAATCTAGACTAGAACCTTCGTTCATCTCCCTGTGAGTCTATCTTGACAACCACCATCCGGGCTTCAGATTATATAGTCCTTCTCATTTTGCATCCATTCAAACAGGTATTCAAGACAGGCCAATATGTTTGTTGGAAGTGGTTAAATCCGGATTCATGTGCGTGCTGGAAGCTGTGCAGTCCAAGATCCAAGAAAGCCATTTAATGATGTAGAGACTGCATTCACCAAAGGTAAAGAGCAGAGCAGGGCAGACCACCACAAGTCCGTCTGACAGAAAAAGGAAAAAAAAAAAATCTTTGGGGGAGAGGGTAGCTTGGGAAGCCAAAGCCCCGACAATTAGTTTAGCTTTTACTCTTTCAGAGTACAGGCACCGGGGGACCAGGAGGATCAGAGTACTTAGGCGGTTATAGTGTCATAAAAAAGCACACAGGAAGAGAGGCCAAATTCTGCTGCAAATACAGCTCCCATCAGCTTAATAGTGTCTTCACCATTTCCCACTGGGCACCAACAAGCTGTCTATCCAAGAAACTCTCGAAAAGTGTAACTTTCAAATGGATTTTCCAAGCTGCACCTGCTGCATAAGCAGTATCGATGATGGGGTTGCTGAGGATGTTAGCACCAATGCAAGTAGTAACAATATTATGTGACCATCAGTTATCTGAAATAAAGTATACAAGCCAAAAATGGTTTTCTTTGCATAAATATTATCATTTTATGTAGAAAAATAATGTTTGGGACATAGACATATTTATTTGCATATCCTTTGCAAGAAATGGCAGCTTGAAGTATCTTCTCTGGTGATGCTCTGCCAGGCCTGTACAGGCCTGTATCTTCAGCTTCTGCTTATTCTGTGGGCAAGTTTTCTCTTCAGCATATGAAACGCATGTTCAGTAAGATTCAGACCGGTGAATGACTTGGCCAGTCAAGAATTCTCCAGTTTTTGGCTTTGAAAAACTCCTTTGTTGCTTTTTATATATGTTTGTACAATTAGCCAGCATTCCTCTTCACTTAATAGTGTCTGACATGGCAATGTTACCTTTGTCCATATGAGAACAAAGTTGTATTTAACACAATGTAAGACCTTGTTCAATTAAACTATTTCAGTTACTAGGAGATTTTATATATTTTTTTAACTTAAACTAATTGACATTTAATCTGGAAAGCAAATCGCTTTTGTGTTACAGTTTTTCAATCTACTATGTATGCAAGTCACATCATTCAATCAAGAAACAGTTTAGGATGTCAGTTTTTAAAGGCACCCCCCCCCCCCCCTCAACACAGTAATATATGTTGACCTCTGACCTTTGGAAAGCAGGACAATGGCCAGTCCGATGAGAGAGAGGACCACCACAATGACCAAAAGGGAGATGGCAATGCCCTTCCAGTTTCTGTCTGGACCTGGGTCTACAAGATCCTGCACAGACAGACAGACAAGCAGACACACACACACACACAAAGACAAAGAAAAGTACAGTAGGTATATTTAAAAGATTCAGAAATGTATTGTTTTGACATGTGTTGGTCTCATGGAACGCTAAATACCTGTTTTTTATGCATGTGAGGGACAACCTGTTTTTTCAGCTGTAAACAAGCAATCAGGATCTTTTTCTGAGATACTGTATACCTGTGCAAATGTGACATGTCTGATGTTAATGGCACAAAGCATTAAAGCTAACTGGAACTGAAAAGTATCAAAACAAGAAAAAGACACAATTTTTCATTTAATTTATGTTGCATGATTTTATAATCTAAAGCCATTCATATCACCTTTGATGAGCAAGGAGGACACCATCTAAATACACAATGGCTTAGATGGTTGGCCTTGGAAACAGGGCTTAACATTCAAATGAACAAGAATCATTTGAATGTTAAGCCCTGTTTCCAAGACCAACCAAGCATGTTTCAGTCCTTTTTCACGGTAATAGAAGAGTTATTCCACCCACACACGTCTGTGCTGACGTCCATGAGGAAAGGTTAAATAGAATCAAGGAAGCAAAAGGCTCCAGCGATGCTACCACATTTAAAAGAATTGTTTGGAACTCTCTCCCATTCACAAAGAAACACATTATTCTCAGAGTGAAATTCTGTTATTTATCTATCCTTTATCTGCTTAATGAGCCTTTAGAAACCAGTCCTCAATAACGGTGCATGTCAGAATATCTCTCTCCAAAGGTGCTGCCAAGTCTTATCTCGCAATAGATCCACACTAATAATAGTGTCCGCAATGACTGCGCTTGGCCTCTGTTCCAGAACTCATTTTAGAGAGATACCGGAGGGGGAAAGCAGAAATCACCTGCTACCATACGAGGGTATCGATTTGGCTGCCACTCATCGCACTGACTGCACCACCGTAGCTCAGAGACACCTGTGTTCCAAGAAACCCTTGATGGTGAAAGTTAAATAGGCCTGTTGGTGTTGCGTTTAGGAGACAGAAATCATTCAGCCGAAGCATTTTACAACAAGGGGCAACATCTACCATGCATCTGATCTGCACTAGCAGTGCAAAACAGATAAAGTCTTAGATGTTAGTGTCATGTCCCTACTTAGGATATACAGGCTAATATAAACAACACTAGGGTGAAGAACCAACTAGAATAGGGGATTTTAAAAATAAACTCACAGACGCTTGCATGTAAAGTAAAGCCACTTGGTGGTGGATGTTTTATTCATTGAACTGCACAGCACATGAACTGGTAGCTCCTGTTGCATGCCACACTCTACACCCAAAAAATAACATTTTCTCCTATTTATATGCCAACCCCATTTGCCAATCAGATTGCAATGTTTACCCGCAACTGTACTAGTGGTTTACCTTTTCAAAACATAACCAATCCTAACATGGGGTTAGTTCAATACAGTCAGTTATTATAACATTTTTCTAAATTAGGCATAAATCATAGATGCAGAATTTCGGGATGAAAACAAATATTTTTTGTGGGGGTGGGTGAGGGAAAGTACAGTACATTAAAGTATGTATGAAATATATTATTTAGTTTTTTAATTAATTTAGAAAGAGATATTGGTTGTTGAGTGTGGTATTTCAAGTGGATAATGGCATTATCTGGCTACATTTGTCATGGGAAACAATAATTAAAATATATTTGATGCAGAGTCCAAATCCACAATGAGACGGTTATTATTAATATGGTGCGTTCCTACAGAGTTAGGAGTGTAATTAACCCCTGCCTATTAAAGAATAACTAAATAAATAAATAATCAGTCTCTCTCTAGTGTGTACAGGAGGTGTAATTACTGTGGACCAACTACCTGGGGGGGAGGATTATTCTCATGTATAAAACAGTCTAAAATAGGGTACTATTTTGCTGGTTTATTTTCCAGCAGGAACCACAGAACACTGTTTCAAGCCATTTAAAATGGAGACTGCCATAGTGATCATGGAATAAAAGTTTTCAAGGCCACTGGGGTTCCCCCCAAGAAACAGACCACTGGTCGCAGCATGTTCTAAATTAGCGCATGCAACATCTCTCCATTGGCCACAGGCGGATGAATGTCAGAAGTCATGGCTGGCCACCGTGACAATGGCAGCAGTACTGTCAGGAGAATGCTCTGGTTGGATTCCATCAGAAATCTGGATTCTCTGGGGGAATTTTCTAGGGACACAGTCCCGGAATTGTTCCCTATACTCAACTGAGACATGATATTTTAGCTACACATTTCTACTGTAATAAATTGAATTAAGTTTACAAAACAACTTTTTCACATTTTCAGTCAGTGGCTCTGAACTTGTCCCTGTCATTTGCTGTTTTTATTTTTGAACATTTTTTATTTAGAGCTTCAGATACAGCAAATCAAAGCTGGTTTAAGCTCTGCGGGGGTGGTGTGGGACTCAGCATCTAAAGCCGCGTTTCCACCGCAGGAACTATACCCCGGAACTAGGAACCTTTTGAGGAACTCAGTGCGTTTCCACCGCAGGAACTAGGGTCTAAATTTAGTTCTGGGGGCTTTGTTTTACCCCCCAAAACGTTCCTGCTCGGGGGGTAGTACTTTCCGAAAGTACAGGAACCTTTTGGGTGGAGCTTGCAGCGCTGAACATTTCTGATTGGTCGAGTACTCGTAGTATTTGTGTTGTATTTATTTTCCGCCATTACCCGCCATGTTTGAAAATATGCAGCGGCAAACCAATTTATTTTCATAATAACTTCAAATCAAACTTCTATGTTATGCGGCGCAGTAGCCTACTTTTGGTTATAGCCTGTCAACGTCTTGGAATTATAACGTGTGCTCTTCTGTTCTTTTCTTGCTTTAGTATTCGTTTTATAAAATGCTAAGCATTCGTGCTGGGACAGCATATTACGTAGGCTACCGAAACATTCAAACGGATTAATTCGGTTGCTGAATATTTCTTCCGGATTTTCTTTGTTAGTCCGTTGTAATTGACTCAAAACGTTTGATACAGTTATGTGAGGTATGCGGTAGTTAACTTAATTAACATAGGTGATACAGTACAAGCAAACTGGAAATCACCATCCGCACTTTTTATCCGGGTAAAATAACAGGTTAATTCTAGTAATCTTCCCTTTAGCTTTTTCAGACTGCCGTAATTTTACTGCCATTTTGCAATTCCACGAAAAGACCAGGAAGACTATGGACTAATTTATGGTGCATGGTTCGCATCTGGAGGGCACACTTCGCTGCTCGGCTAGCAGTAACTTTGAAGGAAAGCAAACGGTGGCTGTACCACTACTAAATTTACATTTTCACGCAAGTCCGAGTTTTCGTTCTATTCTTGTCATTTTGCCATTAGCCTATATGGAATTGACGACGAGAAAGTAATCAAACAGCAAATTGTTTACAACGTGTGCATGTTTTCTGCTGTTGTTGCCAGTTATACATATAAATGTGAATGCATTCTGTCGCTTCGGATGTCAAGACATGAAAGCGAATGTTCGCATACAAACATAATGAATGTGTTTGAGAGGATATATGAAAATCAATAAATACAAAAGTAACCATATATAGTCATTGTTGGTAACCCGTTGTATAAGTGGAATAAACCCCTCCGGGCTGTCCCGGTTATTAGAAAATAATGTAGGCTACTTCGGTGGTAGTATGAGGTTACGGAAGAAATCATATGACAGATGGACCGACGACAACGTCAGTGGGCTAATTTGCCTAATCTTCGCGGTACTTTAGACCCCGGTGGAAACGCAGACAACCATTGGCTGAAGGAACCTTTTAGTTCCTGGTAAAGTAGTTCCTGGGACTGAAAGTTCCGGGTAATTTTGGTGGAAACGCGGCTTAAGTGACATTTACATGTTTTCTGCATTGTCTTCACATAATATGGGAAAAATAAAATAATTTATGTTTAATAAGTTAAGTACTGTAACCTGTTCGATGACTACAATTGTTGTTTCGTAATGGAAAATTCACCAAAACTGCATTTGTACTATTTTCAGATGTTAATATAAACATTCAGAGCATGACACATGTAATATCCTTCTTGTATTGATAGTGCTCCAAAGATTTAGACAAATTACCCCTGAAGACCCAGATGGGAAAAATACAAACCTACCATGCTTCCCTTGCCTTAAGGTTCCATAGTTCACTGAAAATGCATTGCCTAAGAAGTCTAAAAGATGTCAGTAAAAAATTTGACACCTCTGTATTAAAATTCTGAATCAGAGAGCTGGTTTTGCCAAGCAAGAAATCAATTTTAAAAATGCATTCCGTAACAACATCTTTGCTTAACTATGAGCAGTGCTCTCACCTTGCCTCTCACCTAACCAGCTGTGAGTCAGGCTATGTTAACATCTAGTTTCCATGCTCTGCACTGTGATTATGTGTGTAAAACTGATGCTCCATCAAACGCACCAGGTTTTCGGCCCACTCTGACTGTGCAAAATGGGCATTTCCCGCTGCGTAAGAGACAAATATGTTGTGAGAAACTGCCCTCCCAGGCATGGAGTGCAGTCTTTACCTCTGTTGTGTATGTGGACGGCATCCAGTGTGATTGAGGCTTGTTGAACAAGGTGGTTAGAGAGGCAGCGTATTTCAACCACTATATACACCGGAATACATACATTATGTGAACCTGCTGGGTACCTTAACATAAATCAGCACTGATAAATCCTGCACTGATTTCTGTGTTTTTTTTTTTTTTTTGTTTGTTTTTTACAATTTGGTTCATGGTTCTTTTGAACACATCTTCCATTTTTCTACAACCTATTGACAAACAAACAAATAAATAAACAAATGCAGTGGGGTATTTGTACATCATATTCTTGTGCCGTGATCAACAGCGATGACCCTGCGACCATGCTTTTGTGGTTCATCTATATATAGAAATGTTAGAAAATTAAGTAGCTCAAGCTGAAAACGTCAACATCACTGTACATGCTTCTTTAGTGTTTGCTTTAGGCTACAAACCCAAGAAAGCCTTGTAATGCATTATAAAGCATGCAGGTCATCCGAAGTATCTAAAATATTTTACATTTCTCATAAAACCAAACTGAAAACATACACTAAAACAAACAAAAAAAAAAACATTCAGAAACTGAACTATACCTTTACCACAGTCTCACAGAGCACTACTACTAATGCTGTTGTTTCATAGCTGCCTTTGGATGTCTTTCCAAGGCAGAGAGTTGCCCTATTTATACCACATTGGAGAGAGGTCTTGTAAATGGCTTATGCTCAGTAATTAAAAACAGGGAGGTTTCCGGGTGAAATCCAAATCGCTTTGTTACGACATGTAATCTTCTTATCCTTATAACATCTCCCGTTAAGCCGTTTGCCCTTGGTACTGGAAAACAACTTTTTTTTGCATTTGTTTTTTCTTCCGTCTTGTCGCCTGATCTTGAAAAGAGGTTAATTCCATCTGTATGCTGCCAAACAGCTCTCGACATTGCCCTTGCCATTGTGAGGAATGGAATGTTCTGTTACCCAAAATATTGCACGGAGGAGAGTCATTTGGTTTTTCTTCAAGGGTTCATCAACTAAGGTTAAGTCCTTGAATTATGGATGCAGTTTGCGTCTTGGCGTAACAGCATAATCCAAGCTTAATTATCTTACACCAGCCGGGAATAAGACTAGTCTTTCTCTAACCAACACTAATGAATGCACAAATCATATTCTTAAGAACCAATTTGTGTTCAGATTGCATTGACAAAAATTATCCGATTGGGTCAAAGAAAGAGAAACATTTGACCCATTGTGTTAGCTAAAACAACACAACCCAGTGCAGATATGACCATTATCATATGAAACCGCTGGGGGGGGAACATGGCTTGGGCCACAAGATACTCATTTTGACTCCATAGCTCACATGGAACAGGGACTCGCATTGTCCCTTCATTGCAAAAGTGGTACAAACTAAAAACTAGATTCATTCTAGAGCCATCCTTGACCTCTAATTTTCCATCAAACTTTTAAATGTCAACATTAATTTTTAGACTGCTCATTATTCCCTGCCAAAATGCTAAAGTGAGTGCAAACCCTCTAATTGTGGAAGGAAAGTACAAGCCATGCTGGGTTAATGGTTTCAGACAGGAGAAATTAAGAAAAATAAAACTTGAAAAAACAAATAGCTATCTCACAGGATAGACATGGTATTGCTCTTAAAGCAGTTAAAATAAACATATGCATGTGGCTATTCAGATTTGCTTGACACAAGTTCCTTTAAAAAAAAATGTGTTGGAAAAGGTCTACTCAGAGAACATGCTCTTACAACGGGGGAAAAAATGCTGTAAAGTTTCATTCTGCATGTATCTCGTCTTATGTTTTTGATGTTTTTTTTTTTTTTTTTTTCCAGTGTGGTTTAAATGTCATAATAAACAATGAAAATTACAGCTTAGAGCCAACAAAGATGAAGTTGGATGATGGCTCATACCAATGGCAAGTAATCGATGACCTCATCTTAACTTAAAGTGATTGTACAGGTAAATCCATGAATAGCTTCACACTACATTGTATGGGGTTATTATGGCATGTATTAAGCATCAGCAACTGTGTGAGAAATGAATTGCATTGCAATATTGACTCATATCAGTATAAACATTTCAATCAATTCCTGAGTGGGTATTAAATGGGTGGAGTTCAATTTATTGCTGTGCTCTGAGCTGTCATAGATACAATTGCTATAAATGAGGAAGAAGTACTAAAGAGATTGCAAAAACTTATGACAAATTGAGCAGTTTTTACACTGCTATAGCAGTAAAGTACAGTATGCCGGATCACAGCCGGGAAAAATGAAACAACGACCAATTTACATGGACATTCTTTCATCACATTTTACCCAGTATTTGCTTTTTACAGTGCTAAGAAGAACTGGCATTGATTCCATAATTATCCTATAGAGAATGTTTACATGGCGTGTTACCATAGCAATGTACCGGCATTTCTCCAGCTTTGCTTTACACAGAAGAAATATCGGGTCAAGTCTGTCTTTTTTCCTATGTCCTGAGGTGGGTCAGACCTAGGCCAAATTCCTAAAACTTGCTGGGGCTGTTCTCAGTAGAGCCGGTTGACCCCTCCTCTTCTGGGGCCCTCATACACGCCCATATCTGCACATTTGCACTTGCAGCTGTGAAGCTCTCCACCATTCTTGATAGATAGATGTAACCACACTAGCCATATGTGTTTGTTTACTTGTGAGTGGTACATTTTGGGAAGATTTGAGTGTGGCGGTCCGGTTGCGGAGCAGTCCCATGCACACCCATACACTGCTTTGGTTTTTTTTCAATACAGATTTTATGCCTGACTTGAAATGTCTGTTATTATAGTTATTGAAATTACTTTGAATAGATATTTGGTGGATGTGAGGTGGATACATCCCTCTGTGATAATTTATGGTTATCACCGGTGGATGTGAGGTGGATACATCCCTCTGTGATAATTTATGGTTATTGTAACTATGTTCAGCCCCATTACAGTCACTTTAAAAATAAAGCTATTATGTTTGGTATGATTGTGTTTAATAAATCACAACTAAGGTCAAGGTGTGATGTATCTAGTTATTTGATATAGTTAAATAATTATCCACCTAGATCAATTTTATTAAAGGATTTTCATTAAGAGATTCTCTCTGAATAATGGTGCTCCACCCCCTATATCAGTAGAGTTTGTTTCTGATGATGTGCAAAATCTGCACTATTTTGTATTCATATTCTTTTGAATAACCTCATTTGTTGTAATTTGCTCTGTTTTACTAAAGTGTCTAATGCTAATATAATTTGATTCTCTCTTACAAACTGATGGAATGAGAAAAAGTCATAAGAGACTTCTGAAAATAGATATGAGTTGGGGAGTTCATTTTTAGCAATTCTAGGTTTGGTATTCAGTGCTCAGCAAAAAATAGAGTAATTAAAGGCAATGTCTGGTCTCAACACCAGAAGACATTATTGAAGATATTAGCCAGTTGGCATGTTTTTGTCCAGTTTGATGTTATCATTAACTAAGTCTAATGTACTAAATTAAATTTAATTAAAATGACTAAATTTAATTATTGACTACCGGACAGGATACATTTTACACAATCTCAACCTCTCCAGTGAATCCATTTAAGCTGTGTGCTTTTCAATTTCAATTTTCAGTCATAGCATCTCAATTAAACGTGCAGTTGAAAAAGCAATAAAAGATATTCTCAGAGCGTCAGGATTCAGCAGCTCTCAAACATGTGATTGAACAGCAATTTCCCCCACTATACAATTATTTTTGATGGCAGCCAGTGGCCCCTTCAATTTCATCTCAGATTTATCCCACCAAACTGTGGTGCCACCACTGAGAGGCACGTTTGGAGAGGTTTCTGAGTGCTGAGAATAAGGCCGTAATCATCATAAGTAGTCTACCTCAACTTGTGCTGCAATATTAATCTGTCTTTATGAAATTATGCATATGAATTCCAGTCCACAGTCAAACCAGTATCCCGGGTAAAGAAACAGACAGCTTATTAATGACTTGTACTGCATTGTGAAGCATCTGTTTTTAAGGGTGTCCAAAACCACATGCATTCAAATAAGATATTAAAATCTTCAAATAGACCCATCAATAATTCAGGAGATTGTAAATACTTTTCTCTACTTTCTGCGCCTTTATAGTGAAGAGCAATAAATGAAAAAGGAACAAAAAAAGAGAAAGAAATAGTACTTTGACCAGGGGGGACTACAGAATAATAATAAAAAACAGAACTGACTGAAAGTTGACTTTCTTTCAAACTGGGTATATGTCAGATTGTTCATTTTTTCATATGTGCAAGTGTTGCTGTGACAGTTGATATCAAACCATCTCAACAGCTATCTGTCATTGAAAAATGACCAACTGAAACAGCCCAGTGGTTCAGTTTTCACAAAATGACACGTCGTGTTTGCTCTTTGCAGATATATATTTTGGGGAAGAAAGAAATGAGGCCTGTATTTATATGTTGCCAGTCATGCCTGTTGTTGTAAGCGTACAGTTGCAGGCCTGGTACAGCAGATGAAAAAACAGTGAACACAGAAACACAGCGTGATATCGTTGTCCGCTGAAATGCATGGTCAACTTCAAAGTACTTTGTGTTTCAGAAGCATATGGGTACAACAAATGAAGGAGTGATCACTGCAGGCAGACTGTGATTTAGACCCCTTGATACATGTCTGTTCCATTAAAAAGTCCAAAAACATAAACTAGGTTTCTCCTTGAGGTAAGCAAACTGTTCTGAGTAAGACTTTAAATATCACTGTGGCCACAGTAGGTGTATTAGACGTATCCCTGACTGACCATAAAGAAGCACAGAAGTTGTGGGCACTTGAAGAGCTGGCATTAAATTTCCGGTGTTGTTAGTGGATTCCCCATGAAATAGTATATTTGCTCATATAAACCTTATCCAGAGTTGAAAAAATAAACCATTCAACACACAAAAACACACTATGTGTTGAACATATGTGTTGTAATTATTTATTTTGTTAAAATGTAACTATATACAATACTGCTGGTAAAGTCAGATCTGTATATCTGTATGTATGTCTTCCTAAAACTTCCAATAACTTTCCTCAAAATCAACCCCTTTTAACAGAGTTATCATCATGCACATCATGTTTTCATTAGTGCGCATTTCCCTCTTGGATATTTTGAACCATTGAAATGAAACATTCTTAATTTTAATGTAGTTAAGGTTGTAACTAGGCAGCTGTTTCATAGGTGACTTAGTTGATGCGCCTGTCTTAACGACTACTTGTATTTTTATTTATTTTTATTTTTCCATAGATTGCGTTGTTGCCGTTCTCGTTGTTAGTGTTAATCAGTTTAACCATCAGGGTCCAAGTTGAATATGCGGGTTGTATCTCATGCGTTGTTCTACTTGGACCGGTACTTCTCTCTAGGGGTTTCGTCATACTTGTTCCTGGTTATGGTTATACACTTTGTTGTACGTCGCTCTGGATAAGAGCGTCTGCCAAATGCCTGTAATGTAATGTAATGTAACGGAAATAGTTTTAATCAATTAGAATTTTAAATGGAATACTGAAACATTTTGAAGAGAGAACGGGGAGTTACATTACAAAAACTTACATTACAGTCTATCTAGCCCTTTATGGAGGAGTATGGAGGAGAAGCACATTTCTCACTCACAACTTGTAGCCTGTGAGCCCCAGGTCTGTTGTTGCTAAGACCTTTAAAAAAAGAGGAATTAATGAAGTTTGGAGGAAATAATGCAAGGCAAAGAATACCTTGGCAGACTCACTCTGCACCTGGCAAGACAAAGCCGAAATTGTCTTACTACAGCCTAGACTCACAGCCAAATCTCAAAGCTGTGACTTCATGATGACTCAACTGTAGGGCAAGCCTTCATCTGAGGGGAAGGCTGACTCCAAGCCAAACCCAAACCTCTTTCCCATCCATTGAAGTATTTTCACAGTTTCTGTAAGATTCTTATATTTTTACAGAAGACGATAAACAAGTGGCCCACTAAAGCAGCCAGACAATGGGTTTTGTTTTGTTTTTCATTGTAGAAATAGTGAAAATAGTGATGTAACTACATAAAACATCTTTATTCTCTTATTCTGTTGTGAAGTTCTGATGACCCAATTTACACAAATGGGCCCAAACTAATTATTGAACAAAAAAAAAGTTCTGAATTCTTTGGTCCTGTTATGGAGTAACAGCCTTTATTGCACAACCTGCTAATGCAAAGTTCACTCATTACGCCTGTTAGTGAAACAGTCTGGTCATTGCACTCTTTCAATTAAATTGTACTTTCCAAAGTAACAAGAAAATGAAATATATATAGAAAAGCTGTTAAATGCAAAATCATTGGGTTAGTGATACATTTTTTGTTCTTTCAACTGTGTACTCCAGCACATTGGATTACAATAAATGAGGACATTTGCACAATGAATGTTGC
This sequence comes from Anguilla rostrata, assembly GCF_018555375.3. NCBI lineage: Eukaryota > Metazoa > Chordata > Actinopteri > Anguilliformes > Anguillidae > Anguilla > Anguilla rostrata. The sequence goes on from NC_057947.1 coordinate 21,500,923, forward strand.
CTCATAGTCACTGTTTGATTTGAAATACAAATTTGATTAGAGCAGTGGAAGAACAACCAATTTGACAAAACAGTCCCAATACTTTTGCACTGAACTACACTTCAAGATAGTAGCATAGACACGTACCTGACATAACTGACAGGAATGGCAAATGTGACATTCCAAAGCTTTTTTTCATGCATTCCTACTATTTTATCACGTAAGTGTATAACAACATGATAATTCAGATCTGAATAAAACACCAGGAAAACAAAGGTCAAATGGGTGTGGCAGCAGCACTAATGAAAGTATCACTTCAGGTCTGCCTCTCCACATTCAAAAGTTCAAAAGTAAAAAAAATACATTTGTTTTCTGGGCATTTAAATGCTAATAGTTACCAGGAGGACTGTATTATCTGGTTATATAAAAAGGTAATTTATGGATCGAAAGGTAATTCAGTAGACACAATGAAATGCACATTACTTTTGAGAGTAGGGGGCAGAGAGGTTGGAAAGCATCCATTTGTATGAAGCACTCCCTTTACATGAAAGCATGGCCTTGGCCTCTAGATCTGGTTTGCCTGGTCAGGCATATCCTTAGATGTGGATATTGTGCCCAAGAATGATTCACGCTGATATGCATAATGCAGTTACTTTCACCTTATGCCAGAGAGCCCAGAAGTCTGAGACCACAGCAAGAGTGTTTCCAAAGATCAAAGAACAAGGCAAATAAGATCTTAAGGGGAAAAAATAACATGGTTGTACAGGGCCTGATTACTCAAAATGACTCTTTCATCTTCTCCCTTGCCATGCTACGAACAGAGTCCCTTTCCTACCCCTTACATCCTCACGCTCAAGATTTCCCGCATTACACGTGTAAGCAATTACTGAATAAAGAGACTTCACAGAAGTAGAGGGAAAGTCTCTTTAATAATATCTTTCAGCATTATGAAAGAATCTCAGCAGGGCCAAAAGGCCGGAACTTCTCTCACACTGGGTGCAGGGCTATTTTTATCAAGCCTGCATCTCCCGGCTTGCCCAGAGTTATTTTGAAAAAAAAATAAATTAAATTAAATAAATAAAAATTGAGGCCATAAAGTACTACTGTATTTCTCTCAGAACTTCCTCTGCGTGGCCTGCTTGGAGCAGAATTCATGAGATGCAGGAGAGGACATGGTAATTTGGCCAGTGGGCTTTTCACCACATTTTTATTTTTACTTTTACTTATCTTGTGAGTCATTGGCATTATGGCACGTTTCAGTGATTTCCATAATTTCATTTGATTTTGAAAAGAATAAATGTTTCCTTAATTCCATTAAAACCCCACATATAGCCCTGCTCACAGTCCCCAAATCCAGTACTGGCTAAACACTGCACAAATTCCAAAATAAAAGTTTATTTTATTTTTGTAAATTTTGTAAACAATGTGTCTCACTGTGCATATTTTAGACTATATGACAAATACAAATTCATAGTCTGTGCCTGTTGCATTTGTGGTACAGATGTAGTCTGGGCTAATTCTGCATGCAGTACTGACTGACCTCTGAATGAAATGATAGTCTAAGAGTGTGGTTCGGACACTTATTGTACCTCCAAACCAGAAAACATATTTTTCAAATATTTGTCATGAAATCTAATTTCCCTTTAAGTGGAAGCAAGTTACCAAAAAAGGATTTCACCTTCCGTTGGACTTCAATACACAGAAAAGCTTGAGGAGGGCCAGGGAGAGCCATGGCTATGCGAAACATTACAGAGCAGCAAACAAGCATGACCCAATGTCAGAATCGCTGGTTAGCAACAAGCTATGGATTAAAATCTCTGCCAAAAATATGTGCTTACAAAAGAAAGATTCATAAATGCAAATTGTACATTTGTAGGCTACATGTGAATTGTGGTTTGTAATCATACAGTAAATTGTAAAACTGTAAATGCACAATAAAAATCTGTAAATTAAAAACTTTCAAGGTGCAAATAAAGAAGGCATAAAAGTAGTAAGGTAACAGACAAACCTGCATTTAAACTTTTTAACAGGGACAGGGAATAAGGCTGCACATAGTCTTATTCATTACGCAGGTATTACATATGAAAATGCAGGGTGAGGTGTAGGCTCCTCAAGTGATGAGCAGTGGCTAAGTGAAATTAGGCAAAGGCCAGCCAGAGGAGCCACGTCTAAGTGAAGGAAAACAGTATCTGATTCCAATGAGAAGGACAGATCTCACAATCAGTTCTTTAAATTTCATTAACGCATCTGTGCTAATAAAGTTTAAAAACCTGATTGGGAGTGCTGTCCTCATTGGAATGTAGTACATAATAAACTAAATATTCAGCACCCACAAAAATAGAATTAGATAATAAAAGGTGAGCACATCTCAACTTTTATAGGAATAGGAATATTCATGTTTTTATAGTTCACATCTGTCTGAATATATGGCAGTGCTTTAATTAAGCACAAGTACATGTACATGTTATCCAGAGGTCCTTCTTGTTGCTTTTCAGACAGGAGTCTGGGCAGGCATTTAACAGCATTAATAGCAAAGGGCACTTTTATTTACCAATTAAGACGAGTACATTTTATCAACTGATATTAAAGAGATGGCAGATACCGTATGTCCATTTACACAAATTCAAATTATTCCCTGTGCAAAAATAATGGTATGTAAGGAACAATATAACCATGCACAATATATCATACAAATGATGTGTGTTACGATTCGAATGCATTCAGTTATGACCAGTAGATAAAATCCAATCAAAAATAGATTTGTATAAAGAACGGGGTAAATGAAATGTGAAAGGGTCCTATATGACATTATATATGCGCACTTATCGAGGTTACGTGGTCTAACCCCTATTGATTTACTCTTATACGCAAGCAACTGTATAATAGGGCTTATACTACAATCCCTCAATTGATAAAAATGCGTGTTCGTGTGTCCATCCTCACATTGCTGGAGCCTTTTTGCTTAGGACTGGGGTAAACGGATGAATCAGTGACATCACACACATCGACTCCTGCTCTGCCTGCCAAACCGGGTGTGTTTTAGCCCGCTCTGTTTACCAAATAATTACTCTGAGCCTTTTGGGCTAAAGGAAGTGACTTGTCCAATTTGTGATGAGTGGCAGAATGAGAAGCACATTCTTGCCTCACGAATGGCAGAAAGAGGTTTGATTAGAATGCTAGGCTGAGCTAAATGGGGGAAAAGTCAGCCTTGGAACACAGTGAAATACAGTACATTTTTAATTGAGTGGCGGGGGATCTGATGGGGCTAATTTGAGAGGCTTCATGACCAAATCAACCACAGAAAGGGTCCACCAGCCCATCAACTGGCACTTCATGATTTCAGGTGTGGAAAGTGAAGATTATTGTTCTCCAACAGGACAATCATTTTGCTTATCCAATAAAGGCTAAAAGCAAAGTAAAATACCACTCATAGCACTCATAGCACCTTTCTGCCATCAGGATGTCCTACTCTAAGCAAGGTCCGTATTTTCATGTCCACCCCAAACCGTAGACCCGTAGACCATAGAGTCAGAATGCCCTGAAACAGCCAGGTCTGCCTGTTTGAAAACCATGATAATCATGCATCATCAGTCACATCTGCAGCTGCATTCTCTCCCAGGTTTCATATTCAAGAACTATATCAAATGATTTATCTGCAAATTATTATTTTTCATTACTAATGCAAACAACCATAAACCCACCCAATACCGTCTGTTTCCTTATAAGGAGCGTGCAGGAAGCACTGAGGCATGTAAAGAGGACGAGACATGGCGCATGCCATTTGAGCAAGCTCAGGCATGAACAGATCTACAGTTACACTCAATACATTCAAAGCTCAATTTCTGTGGACGAAACACCAATCATTCTGTGCTTTCCTGCATTCTGAAAAACCATACTGATGTCACTGGGTCTATATCCCATTCCTTCACACACTGTAAGTGAAAAACAAATGACAATGTTCAGTGCAGCTCTTTTGTACTATTTTGGATTCTGGTTCAAACTCAGCTTTTTTTTCTTAATTTTCTATGTATTTATTTTTATTTATTTTTTTTGCAGTCACAAATTATCTTTGCAAGAACAAAGATAAGAAAACAGAAATTGAAATGCGTTCACATTCTTTCACACCCTTTTGCTGTTTTTGTCACATTTAATAAAAATAACAAAAAATAAAATTTTGCGAACTGTTTTTTTCCCTAACTTTATTTGAGCGGTCAACCATAAAGTCTATAACACGGTCATAAGCCTGATATAACGCCTGTTATAACCATTCAAGATTGGCTTCCAGAGTTCACCTTCCAAATTAATTTCCTGACAGCATGATTTGGCTGAAATAATTTATTTAATTCTTGCCCTAGCCAAATGGTAATCACCTCAACTTCTTGACAGGATATTTATTTCCATTACACAACTTGATGAGATCAGTTATTATTTGGTGACTAAAATTATCCTCTGAAAAGGTTCTCTGACTGTAATTAAAGAGGATAGTTAAAGAAACATTTATTAAACAAGTCAGCTAGCTTTCTAATAACTGTGCTTGCTAGTCTGTTTATCAAGCTGGCTTAAGACAAAGCTAAAGCTTTTTAGTCTGGTATATTCACTGCTATTAGAGGGATTGACTATGAGACCAGCAGTTACATCTGACCACCTCAACAAGCCCAGTCTTCATTAGCATAATAATAAAACTGTATGCATTTTTGTAGTGAATAGTGGGTTTAGCCCCAGGTAGGAATTCTTAATATTTTTGTTGTACACAGTGCTGTGGTTGACTTTATTGCTAAGAATGCAATAAAGAAAAGGCATGCAACAGAAGTTGCTTGCAAATAAGCAAAGGCATTTGCAAGGACTGTCAGGAAGGTTTAGTAACAGGGAAACTCACTTTCTCTCCCTTCTTCAACATTTGGAAAAATACACTGTCACTCTCAGGAACTACTTGTGGTGCACTGATGCTTTCCTATGCTAGAGCTCATTAAAAGACTTTATTGTGTAAACAAGATACTTATGCAACACAATATCTTTTCCCATACATTTCCTTTTTGTAGTTGTTCAGGAAATTATTTTTGAATTATTTTACCAAATTTATTTTCACCTCTTGAAATAGCATATTTTAAGGCATCCAGTGAAAATATCAGAATTAAAAAGAACTCTGTATGAAATAAACATTTGATTGACAGGATACAATCACGATGAACCTCATTTTACCCCCAAAAGTTAATGTTTAGCCGATGGCAGTGCACTAAGATTAACACCAGGGGGTTGACAACAGTACAGGTGGTGTTCTCTCATGCAATTACATGCTGTGTATTAGTTAATCAACAGCTCCATGCGAGCAGTGTCCCTGTATAGAATATTCCTCCTGTGATGTTCTCAGAACTGGATTAAAGAACATGGTGAGTCATGGACAAACAGTCTGGCTGCCCCCTCATCCCCCCACCCACAGGGCAGAGGGCTCTAATTGGCTGTCTGGGGGTTATGTAAAGCAGTGTACTGAAGCATGCTGTGAAACTGCTTTTGAGAGAGAGGAAAAGATTGAAAGAGAGATGGAGAGAGGGAAAGAAATAAAGGGAGAAAGAAAGCAAGAGTTACTTAACTTACAATGCTGCTCAAGTCCATGCAGATGTCCTTGGGTACATAGCAGGTAAGCATTCCTGTCCCCATGTAAACCTTGGTTCTATGCACATCCGTTATCAATAATGGGCTTCACCTACAGTGGGTTGTTTAACAAAAAAGTTGTGAAACAAGTAAACAAGAGATGAGCATTTCATCTCTGGCAGTGGTGACTATTCCTGGACCTTGTGATAGACTGCTCAGAGAGGCCTCTTCAACCAGCAACAAACAGCAGCAGACTGCCATCCGCGCAAACAGTGGCTCAGATTAGTTCATTAAGGCAACAAAAACAAGCTCCTTCCAGGGATGTATGGATCTCCAGTGGACTCTACAGATCTAATGTGTTCTACAAGAATTTTCAAATTCACAAGTAGTGAGAACAATAATCTTCTCCTTCATATATTCCAAGGATAGCAGATTTATTATCATTATTATTATTATTATTATTGTCGTTGTTGTTACTTACAGAGTGCATCTGCAATATACTGGTAATATTTAGCACAGACATGTGATTGGAATTTGAAAAAATGCAGAAAAAATGTATGTCTTTGTCAATATGAAAACCTAACCAGTATCCTACCAATGAGTGATCAGCTACACAGGAGGAAAAATGAAAAGAAGCCTGAGGTTTTTTCATGTGCCCTGCTGTAGCCATATAAATAACCTACACATCAAAGACCGAAGGAGGTGAACCCCCTGAACTCCCATAGTGAAAAAGAGAAATCAACAAAGTGGAAATACTTTGGATACCAAAAAATACCAGATCTGCACAGATCAGAGAAGGAAGAGGAGAAGGTCACTCAACAGATAAAAAGTGTAGAGTGGCTTCAAGAAGAGACAAAATATCAAACATTAATGCACTTAATGGACGCATCATGGGTGAACCACTTCTCTATGCTGAATTTAAGGTAATGTTGGTTTGAACATTATCTTTAGTAAAAATTAGCCTACTAGTGAGCCAGTTGAGAAAATTAACCATTAGTTAGTTAGTTTTCTTTCCACAATTTGTCTTGAGCTAATGTGATGGATAACCATGTGTGTGCACACTCAGATAATACAATGAGTATTATGTTGATTCTGACGTTAATGGGATTTTACTGTAGGGACAATAGAACTACAATTCCATACATTCCACAGGAAACTCTTCAATCACACTGCATGTGACGTAGGACACTGTCCCCGTGATGATTCCCAGCTCTGTAATGCAATGCTGTGCTTTGGAAATTCGTACATAAACTAGCACAGTTAAAAAGGCCAACAACCCTCCCCTGTGCTCCCTCTCTTGGCTTGGTCAGCCCACTCTGCCATCTCCCTCACGCACACAGCACACATTCCAGGAAGACCTTTCACTCTGCTAGAGGAACACCAGCAATTAACATGGCCTGCTCAACTGAGCAACGCAAGCTAGAGCATACCCCCAGCTATCAGCCAAGGAGGAGTGCAGGCCAGACGGCAGGAGGCTACGCGATCCGCAGTGGTCCACGATGTACCGCAAAGAGAGCCACGCTCCGAGTGACGAATCCTGCAGAGCAACACCTCGTGAGCCCCACGGAGCAAGTGGCCTGCTACAAGGATCAAGCTGTGTGTCTATGAGCTGAGGCAAAAGGGCGACTGCTTTCCCCTTCCCCACAGCAACTCCTATGAACTTTGCCCAGGAAGACAAAATGCAGCGATGTATTCAGAATGACGAAGCAACCAGCTCAAAGGCTGTTACACTGAGCATATCGCATAATTTAGCAACAGCAATGTTTGTGACTGAATGTATGCAACTGTGTTAATGGTCGTGTTGAATGGTTATTGTAAACGTTTCATGTTTTACCATTCACTTTTGGATGGCAATACCATGGTACTGGGAAACCATCATGTTCTTGGCCACCTTGGCCATACTATCATACTATCAAAATGTCAAGCCAACCCACACCTAGTGGAACAGAAGATTTATATGCACACCAACTGAAGTAATCTGACAGTAATGAAGGAGTAATTTTGAAAGTGTCATTCAAACGCATTGACACAGTGTTCCGTATTTCCATTTGTGGAAGCTGGAAACCTTAGCATGACTGTGTTCTTAGTTTCAATTCTCTGTTTCATGTTTTGAATGTCCATAAAAAGATATGAAGTGCAATACAAATCCACATCCAGGAGCTCAAATGAAGGTTTTAGAGACTACAGAGCCATCTGGTTGCTTTATCAGAACCCATATCTATTTCTCAACAATCTCTTCTAAAATCCAAGTTTCTCTCCAAATCCTAAATTTCCCCATTCTCATTTGAGCTCAATACCCAGAAGCAGCAGTTCTGAGAAAGCAATCATTATTGACAGCTAATTCAATTACAATTGGATTGAACCCAAATGTATGTCACTCAGTTGGATCCTTTGTTTGATGATTAAAACAAAAATTGGGTGCAAGATTTTCAGAGAGATTAAAAAACCTCACTGGGGCATATCTGACACAAATATCATATGAGATAAGACCATGAAGGTAAAGTGTTTGCTATGACATCATGCTTCACAGAAATTAAGGCCTTGCACACAAGCTTGCTCTTTGCATATGTGAAGCCTGTCTAGTCTTAAGAGCCTACAAGGTCAGCATTTTGAAATGGCTGCCAAGCATCACCCAGATGGTGGTTCATACAACTCATAAGGATGTTCTCTGAGGTCCTTAAAAGGTGATGCATAAATACAATCCATCCATTCACTTGTCTATAATGTTATGACAAATTAATTAGTTGTACTGACAGAGAATGAGCTTAACTCATCAAGGTAATGCAAGTTATCGGCAGATTCCAAGTAAACATAACAACCACTGCAGTACTGAATTTCTGGTCGGTGGATTCATGACTTGAGGCAACTGTTTGCCTTTTCACCATTGCACCTGTTCAGCCTGGATTGTCACATTTCAGAAAATTCTAAACCTTATGAATGCTGTTGATGTTGACAGAGGAGAGAATAAGTCTTCCTTAGATACTGAAGGCAGTACTGTTTTACAAAGAGTCAGCTGTAGACTTCACCATTTGATGTTCTTGGCTGAAATCCCAGTTCTGCTACTAACTCACTGTGCAATTTGCCACCGGTTCCCAGATCGGTTTTAATGTCTGAAACTTTTCAAGATTTATCTCCAAGCACCATTGAAGGGCATTGTGAACTTCACAAATGCATCAGCATGTCCCAGTTGTGTGGTCGGGAAGAACAAAATGGAAAATATAGCAATATGAACAACCCTTGACAGGAAGAGGTCTATCATGCGTGACTGTTGCCTCGCTACATAGCTATTGGGGGCATAACTTGTGCATACTGCTAATCTGGAACTTAATTGATTGGAAAACGCAGACTTCAAATGACAATTTATCTCTGGAACATCACCCAGGGCCTTTTTGATTATTATTTTTTTTTTAACGTTTCTTTTTTTTTTTGATTGTAATGTGCTTAATTTACAAATTTCACGTCCTGACACACAGGGAAGAATGTTTTTCAATAAACGGCTCTCCAATTGTCTATGCGGCTGTCAGGGGCTGGCTGATCAGCAAAATTAGAGAGGAGGGCTTCGGGTAAAAGCAATACAAGGAGGAGACCCAGAAAAGAACAAAAGAAAAGAATGGAAAAGAAGAAAAGAGCAGTAAAACAAGTTGTTCATTCCATCTCAGATAATGAACACATAAATCACTTGCATTAAGATGGCTTTTGAGTAATTGGCTTGCCACACGATGTGCTGAGATAAAAGGCAGTTAAGTATAGCCACTGGGGTGATTATTCAGTGAGTTGTACTTTATCTGTCTTTCACAACACTAAAGAATCGCAGACATTCCAGACTTTCCAGCTATTCACGGCATGGGCCCATTAGTTTCCTGATGGAGAGGTGTGTCGGGGAGAGATGGTTGTCAATTCCAAATTTGAAACATTTCCCCCTCTTGGTATATGGCCAAGTGAACGTAGAGCACCAGCAGAAGGTTCTATTCTTCATCCCTCCTCAGACAGACGAGGATGAAACGACTGTGGTGAAACCCCCCGCCCCACCACCCGGGCTTCCCTACAGACTTCATCAGGATCTCCAGGAGCACAAACAAATCACTTGCCTCTCATCCCCACATCGCACCAAATTTACAACTTACCAGGGTTCTAATTTACTAGCCATCTGCTTAATAGGTGCTGGCAACAAAGGAAGCAGGCCCATCCTAAAAGGCTGGGCTGACACTCGGAGCGAAAGGGGGCCGGAGCAACAGGAGGCCGCAGTGACAGGAGGCTATGGCTCCACGGTCAGGCTCGGGGCACATCTCATTACGCTCACTGCCACGCCATCGCTCCATTTATAATTAATCTTCATCGCACAGTGGTGGTGACAGGCTAAGTGATCGGGGTAACGCAAGGGGGCAGGTAACAATAAACCGAAACGAACGGGCCAGGTCTGTAGTAATTGCCATTCGGTATGATCCGCCACCGCGGGAGAGAGCAAGCTAAGGTGTTACTTGACACACGGTGACCTTTGGTTCTTCATTTTTTTGCAAATGATGGTCTTCTGGAATGCCAGGGCCTCCTCATTTGCATGTAGTCTGGTGTCAACTGCACAGGTAGTTGCACAAAGAGATTGTAATGGTGTGTATAACTATTTGAAAATGATATGCTTTATTACATTTTTGTTCTCATGTTAGTTTGTCCTGCAATGCTCATTCAGACACTGGACTATTTTTATTGCATAATTTGAAAAGTAGAGCTTCTTTTGAAAACTGAAATTACACTTCCTTTGAAGAGCGACATTCTGTGGTCTTTGATATTGGGTCAGTTCTTAATATTGCTTTATGGTCATCACTGCAATATATTTAATAGTGTCTCACTGCCCAAAATGGAGTATAACAAGAGGAGTTATTATTACAATAATTAAAAAGAATTATTATTACAATAATTATTAAGCACTAAAAATTCTGGAGGCAGGTTATTCCACAATCTAGGAGCCTAAAAGTAAAACTAAACTTCACCAGATTATCACCCCAGGGAGGGAGGGGCTCAATCAGCAGGGCTTTGCCCTAACAAGTGTGACTCTACTGGTGAATGGAATGCCTGCAGTCTGCCTATACCAACTCCTCATGTTGTCGAGTGTGCATTGCACTAATGTAATGACTGTGCAGTTCAACTGGTGGGCTGCAGAGTGTAAAGAATCAGGAGCTGGAAGAATACACTTGCAAGGACACAAACTCATCTGCAGTCTCTGAACTCTCAAAAATTGACAGGGGACACTGGAGACACCAGTATAACTGGGTGTTCCAGATTGGGCAGAAAATAAAAAGAAATACAAATAATTATAACTCATCAGTGTCAAAAAAGATCTTGCATCTCCTTTCTTTGCAGTTTTTCCATTTAAAACATAAATAGAAAGCTGGCATCATCTGCTGTCTACTGCCAATGTTTTATGTGACTAATTAAGTATATTCTTTCTGAGAAACATTAAAATTCAGACACATTACTGTACTATCCTGTTGTATCCCTTGGCATTGAATTCATATTGATACAGGCCAGTTAGTCCTGATATGGGAAAGATTCTTTTTTATGCAAACATATAAAATTAGACCAAATTAGAAAATCAAGTTTACACATTTTAATTAGAATTAAGATTTAGAAGAAATTATAAGGACGTGAAATGGAAGACATTGAAATTAAATTGTATTATTATTATAAGTAAGCCATCATAATTGTATCATTTTTGTAGTATAGCATATCTATTTCACAATGTGCAATGAACCAGTCCCTTCCAATAAGGCGTTATTATAAGCAAATTAAGAAGCAACTTAACATGTGACTGGCTTATACATAATGGACAAAGATGAACACCATAGGGAAGAATAAACAGTTTTTCTCCCCAGAGTATAAGTGATTAAAATGCTTTATATTCTTATATTCTCCCTCAAGCCCTAAGTATAATAGATGCATTGCACTGGTACTGGTTGTGCTTTTCCTGTACAAAAGGACTGTGTATTTACAGTATTTAACTGTATTTAACATATTTTTAAAATACCTGACATGAACATGTTATATTTTATTTTATTATTTAAAAAAAAATATGGACAGACACACATATAAATCCCCTACAAAACCAGATATTGTGTGTACTCTAACCAGAACTGTATGCATATACCAATCATTTTCTTTGCCTGACATCCAATAATGAGCCATATTTACTAAGGAAATAGTCACAGTCCAAAACATTCAGATACCAACACATTAACGACCCATTGACCAAAACTGGTTCAATTTACGCAATCAAATAAATTCAATGCCCTCATTCACAATTTTTCAGTAGGAGACATGCATAAAAACTGTCAAAAAACAATATGGGATGCTCATATGTACAAGGCACTGAGAAATGGACATGGAGCAACCAAGCACAAGTAGTGAGGAAACCACAAGAAAAAGAAAACTCAAATGTACAGGTAAAGATCAGGAAATATAGGTAATGGTCAACAAGGTACAGATTCACAATACCATATTATAGCATAGCAATAGAAGACCCACAGAGAGGATACAAATTTGGAGTGGCATCACATTCAAACTTAATTCATTCAATAAAAGGAGCAGTAGAGGATGTAAAGAAAAGATAGCATGATGTTAGGCAGCATACAAAAAAACTCCCTTTGCAGTCCCTAAAGTACTGTTGAGGAAAGTTATTCTACATGGGTGTCAGAGGATAAAATGTCAATTTCCACACTTGACTTAATAAATATGGAGATAAAAAAAATATCCAAGTGATTTTTCATAGCTTTTCACTTTCCTTTTTTATAGTCTGACAGCAATACATGACATAAATATTGAGAATTGTGAGGATGGGGGATAAGTGTCATCTCAACTCATTGACTGGGTTTAAGCACATTACTTTGTGATGTCGCAAGTAACAGTGTGGAAGAGGCCAAGCATTTTCAGGGTGTCACATCGCGCAATTTTTTTCATCCCTTTACACGTGAATCAGGGTTACATTAGCTTCAGGGAAATAGTGATGCTTTGAATAGCATCAGGAGTGAACATCAATGACCCTAATAATACATTATTGACTCTCATGGTAATCTCAGAATACATTATAAAATGAAAGATGTATTGTGGATTTCGCTGAGAATACACTAGTCCATGAAGGAATCATTTCCAACCTGTTCCGGTTGTCTTTCTTATTCCGTCAAAAGTGTTAATCCAAGACAACGGTCTTTGATGAACTCCCCTTAATAACGTACAAAGTGATTTATTCCCCATGAGATCCAATTAAACTTCAAAGGAAGAATTATGAAGACTATGGCACCACAGAATAGATATACATCATGATGACATTGATAAAATATCATGAAATGTATTCTCAAGGATTTCAACTTTCAAAGCAAAAGTCTGTATCTCAAAGTGGGGATGGATCTGGTTTGCATGGTTGTCAAAAACATCCCACTGGTTTTTCAGATGATCTTTATAGCTCACTACATTCAGCGAGGAGAAAGCCTGCTGTCCTGTTATTGCTCCAAGGCGGTCTCTCGCTCAACAGTATCCAACCGTGAGCAGAAATACTTATTTTGTTTTCCTGCAGCATGCTTTTATTGTGTTTAATAAATTCAATGTTCTCTGCAGTTTAGAGTGATCCTCCATGCGTGACCATCATCGACTGAAAATATCAATGCGATTTAAAAAAAATGCTTTATAGTGGCTCATTACAAAGGAGTGCAAAGTCTGACTAATGTCATATTGACAATGCAAGCCAGTCCTTTAACTCCTGTGATGCCCATGTAAATGTGTGAGTAAAAAAAAAAATAAAAAATGAAGTCCAGCTACTATAAAGAGGAACGGATTGGTGCTCAAAGACAAAAGAGATTCTTACCCAGGTAACTTCAATAGCTGAAACAGACAGAGCTCTACTGCAAGTACATTTAATAATGTACTTAGACTAGAATAATGTGTCCTGAACATAAAGCTCACCACACTCGAGCTCACCATAATTTTCCAGGTTACTGAAGTTATTCTGGTAAACACCACTTTTGTGTTCAAGCAATTGCTGAAAGGCAGGGCTGACTATATTGTACCTGTTACCCTGGGGTCATTATAGTCATACACTATTACACATAGGCAGTTTTGCCAGACAAAGTAGTTCACTCTTCAAAATGTTCCAAACATTCATTTTTGCTATTTTGTAATAAAAAGGTATTTGAATCAAGTGGCTTCATACTGCAAATTATGGTAACTGAGATATCTGGAATGCTCATTCATATTTTCCTGACATTTTTTCCAAGGCTATACTAATTTAAAGGATAATGCAAAGGGAAATTCTGACTAGCTTCACACTCAAAAATGACACTGACAAGCAACAGTTTGGTACACAGTCTGTAACACACACCTTTGCATGCACATATATTGATTGCAGTTCGCAAGGAAACACATCCAGCAAAATGCCACAAGCAAACAAAATAAATAAATTAAGAAATAAAACAGCTATCTTGAAGAGGTTAAAGTTATTTTCTTTTCTTTCCAGCCCACACCATTGTCACTAAAGCACCTGTGGCTGTTTACAGATATATCAAGGCATGACAGAACAGATGTCTCATAAACACAGCTCATTATTGCTTAAATCCGCTGCGGCACCACAGCCTTGATTTGAATTAAATTCTTCGCATGAATATTCAGAGATTCTTTTGTGTTTTTTTACTTGCTTAAATAAAAGAGAGAATGGTGCATGAATAATATTGAGATTTGCATTTTGTTCTTCAATTAAACACAGGAACACAAAACAGGTTGAGTCTGCTTCTATTAACCTGAGTGAATGCAGAATTCATTACCTTAGTATAAGCTTATTATAATTGATCTATTAATGGTAAAAGTAAGGTAAATAAATGTGGCAACACTGCAGAGCTGAGGTGTGATAACACCAAAAAGAGTAAATTAAGAAATATAGATATTATAAAAATTCCAGCCTAAAACACGTTGTTAGAATTCACATATTGGTGATGTAAAACACAACTCAGGTCCTATTGTATGTAGTATTTCAGTTTTCACTCGCTAAAGCACCAGCTGTCAGTATCCGATATTCATTTCAGCCCATTAGGGATAACAAGTCTGTGTTTTTGCCTTGAATCCCTGCTAATCAACTTTATGCAATACTCCAACTGTGAGAAATCAATCATTTATCATGAGGACATACCAATTTCTGCCATACTAGCAGCCTCAATAGTCCAGAATGCAACAGCGGGGCTTCACGGGGGATTGGAGGTGTGGCCACAATCTCTGACATTGCTTTTAGTCTTTTAGCTAACATTCTCACAAAGGGGGCGGTGCTAAAGTAGTTCTGGGTGTAACATAGGAAATTAACACACTGAAGCAGATACGGAAGAAGCCTGACAGGGTAGCAAGTGAAAAAAATGAGAACAGCAAATAAAAATATATTACAAAATATCAGATAATAAACCCTGGAATTAATTTTACATCACTGCTACCTGTTTAATAACAATGGAAGTGTTTTAGCCTGCAGTTGTCCTTTTAGTGATATCAGCAGATATATCAGTTTTGATATATTGCCATGATTTCCTATATAGTTGATTTGCATCACTATAAAATGCAGTGCTGTATTAATGCTTTCTAACATATTAATAACTGCATTAAACATTGTGAAAAACACACTGTTGAGAGTTGCTTTTATAACAATGCGAGAACTCTACATATTACATATACACTTCACGTATCACATTGAGAACACTCCACACAAGCTAACAACCTGCACTGCTGACATGGTAGTATGTGTGGTGTATCATATTTACTCATATTTATTACATTTATAGATTACAAATGGGGAACACATTTTTTATACGTTCAATGCAGTCATTCATGCATTATTAAGCATTAATAACTGCATCAAAATTCCAAGTGATACTAAAGTGCATATTTTGTTGTTAGGTTTCATTATCGTGCTCTGGCTGTAAAACAGGCTTGAATCTTTGTAGAGACTGACCATAAAATCAGAGGTGTTGTGTCCCCTCCAGCCTCCAGTAGATCGATCACCAGTGCCAGCTGCACCACCTGTTCTAGCTGGTGCCAGGCGGTGGGGTGGGGGGGGGGGGGGTGAGCGGAGGAGGGAGGGATGAGATCACAACACCTACTTGCACGTCAATCACAAACTACAGACGGTTTGTAATTAGTGATGGGTCATGACATTGATTTGAACAGGAGGTACTTATAAGGGAACGGTATGCCAAATGCACATTCTGTGTGATGGGAAGCAGCTCTAAGTTTGTTGCCCATCATTTCCAATCCACTGAGATTATTTTAACAACAGCAAACTCATGCGCCTCTGTACAACTTGGAGAATGCATAAAGTTAATTTGAGATGCTTCCTTTTTATGAAGTATATGTCCTTTACACAGTACAAGAGACGCAAAGGAGTACAGATCCAGCGCACAGTGAAACAACTGGGAAGCTCTGCATGTGAAATGTGAGCATGTACGCAGGACTAAGCACCGTGTGGAATGTTTCTCTTCCACACATAACACACCCGATAGGTGATAAAATGTTTGCCTGGACATAACACGTTATTATAAATTAGCACTGGAGTTGTCCTTGACATACCCATCACTTTTTTCACTAAAGGAGAACGCTAAACAACTGCCCCGTAACCCGTTTAAACGGGTTTATTAACTAGGGGCACATATCCAAAGCCTACGTTAAACAGAGAGCAGGCTGATACAATCTACTGTGACATAATTTCCCTTTTCTTCACATGGGGAATTATGCAGTATATTGAATTATTAGTACGCTTCTTGACAAGATGCAGACAGCTACAAAGGTCACAAAGATGACTTTTTCACTGCACACTGAAGCTGGATAATTTCATTATTTTATTTATAGATGCTGAACCTGTAAGGTCGACTGCATGTGCATTGGTATTTATCTAAAGTTCCCATTTCCCCCAGCTGCCATTTGACTTCATTTTTAAAAAACATGCCCAGATTTGTTTCGAAGTCTACGTTTCCATGAGAACACTGCCCGCATCTGCGCCACATCTCCTGGTGGCACGTCACCTTTCTGCATGGGAGGGGGCACATAGTCCTATTTAACTAACTCCGAGTGCGGGTGAAGAGTTCGTTGCCTCGACAGATGTCTGTTCACATCAAAGCTGCCAAACTCATCGCTGGTGGAACGAGAGTGCAGAAGTGCTGTTTTTGGGGAAGGAGCCTTCTGAAACTTCTCCGTCAGTGTCTGTGTCAGAGAGAAGAGTGACACAGACTTGGGCTATGCCTCAAGTGCCTGTCAAAAATAGAGGAGACTGACTCAAACTCTGAAGATGAACTACATCAGGCATGCCAATTAAGGTCTTACATGCCCTATGAAGCACTAACAATACTCCCACCTACACAAAAAAGGGAGGAGGAGTGGATGGGGTAGGGGTAAGGGAGATTTGTCACGAACAGCAAGCATCACAGATTTCCCGTTTATTTTCCTTTTTTTTCTAGGTGCAGCTTTCTCCAAACATATCTCCGTGAAGCCAAAATATAAAGCTACTATACTTGGAAGCATAAGCAAATGAGGACAGATTATTCACACATGCATCAAAAACCAGCCTTTCCCAGGCTCACTAAATATGACATATCCAAATTCAACAAAATCACTTATGGTTGCAAATAAATAACCACTACGGGAGACAGCTCATTTACGCATGGTGGAAAGACAGAAAATGTCACTGCGGATTTTTGGTGAACTCATGAAAGGCATCAGGACTAGGCTGACTTCCCATTGGCACTCAAGAACATGTAAAAACATTTATTTGTAAATTAAATAAGCAGTTATATGCGCATCAGAGCACAAAAATATTGTATGTACACAACTCTGTGCATCTAGATCTTATATATATGTACAGTGCAGCAACAGCTGGGCTGCAGAGTATAAGCACCTAGAATGTGCTACCTGAGAGTCGTTTTGACCAACATTCACCACAGATATTCACATGGAAGAAGAAATAGGTCTGAGGTCTTGAACACCAGCATCACAGGCAACGTGTCCACTGGATTCAATTTAATACACCAGCTTCATTTTTTACATGTGTGTATTTTAATAATTGTCCTATCTAGCCACTGTTTGTTTATCCACCTTAACGTCTCCATGTGAGGTCCTATCACATAATAGGGCTCTGAGTCTGGGCAGACGAGCACAGCATAACTGAAGAGATTATGATAATGCCTGCATAGCGGAGGCGTACAGTAAGCTATGGTTTTAAGATAAAGGAGGAAGGCTAGTCAAATAATTTGGTAGGGAGTCAGGGTGTATGCAAAATTCATCCATCTTTCATAAGAAGCACATTTTCTGGAGGGCAAACAGTCTAATTTAGATGATTTTTCTCTTTTTTAAATTCATAAGTTTCCTTCTTAGTAGTGTTACTGTGAGTTCAATGCCTTTGTTTTCTATGAAAACAGATGAACAAGACACAGTGGATAATCATTTATACGTTCTGATACCACAGCGGTTGACACTCACCTGTAAAAATAAAATGTAGTGCCAGTTTACTTCACTGACATTTGAGTTAACCTCTGAGTCATTTTATTACAAGTTATTCCACAGATAGTTGGAGTAAGTTTTTTTTTTTTTGCCATTTCCAAAGGCAGCACTATATTGCTTCAGTCAACTTGCTGTGGCTGCGCAGAATTCTATATGATTCCTGATGAAAGATTTCCTTCACGGGAACGCCAGCTTCTTGAACATTGGATTTCGGGAGCAAGTTTATGTATCAGAGATTACTGTGCACAAGAGTTTCCTCTACCAGGTCAGCCCCTTGCATCAAAACAAGAGATTGATTAGCTTCCTGTGCTTAGGATTTGGGTCCTTTCAGCAGTGAAGAAACAGTGTCTACTGATGTGCCATGTGGTTGACTACACTTTGACCTCTGCTAGGACCACACACTGTTGCTGTGAATCAGACACAGTAGGTTGAAGGGAAATGTAGGCATGCATACAGGTGCCTTACAGGTGATCTTACTACGCTAAAGTCGAGATGAGATTTAAATCTCAATAATGTGCTTAGTGCCCTGGGTCTCATGAACCATGAGATTACATCTGTTGAATTTTTCTTATGGTGAAAGATGCAAGTTTTATGTCTCTGCATGGACCAGGTGTTGATGCCTTTACTTGGGAATAAACAGACCGATCCTTGATTTCATAGACTTCAGAGGTCCATGTGGTACTGCCAATGAGGTTGAGGTCACCCTTCAGAGATAAAGAAGTTTAGTTTTTTTTTTTTTTTCCTGTACGAGGAACCCTTGTCTTTAGTTCAATCAATTACGTGTCTACCTACATGTAATCACTTAACAGACATACATCCAAAGTTGCATCAACCAACTGTGATGTTTACAGGTTAATTAAATGCTTGGACCATGGTGGTTACATTCATTAGATACTTGTATAGGTTTGTCAAAACATCACATTTTTACTCAACATTCAGGATTTTGTATAAATACACAACCATATTCATCCTCAAATATGTGCCGGCTTTTGTTGTCATGCATGCCGCAATGAAAGTAATCACATCTGTTCCCAAATGCTTGGAACAGAAAGCTGTTTAGCAGCCCTTGTAGAGGAGTATTCATTTGTATTCATTTGCATTAGTCACCCTGACTCCAGACCCCCCTTTCGACGCCTTGCTCTACAGACTAGACTGCAGCTGGTGCCAGCTCACGCTTGCCACGTACAAGACAAAGCTAAATCTTCAACATGCATTGAGAAGAATGAGATCAATCTGACACATTGCGTAGGTTAAAAGCAAGCGCCTTTGAAAAGCAATCCCAGAGAGGATATATGCGTTACATCAAACAAGGAAAATGCTGGGTGGGTTTTCACAGGCTGATGAAAATGCCTAGCACCAGTGTGGAGAGGCAGTGTTAGCATATCATATGGTAAACCAGAGCTGTAGTTTTGACATTTTATCAAAAAACTTCACGTCACATACTCTTCAGTGCAGCTTTTTGAACGAAGCGTTCAAAATATGTAAATGAACTAAATGCATTGTTATTGTTCCTTTCAAAGATTTACAGTGTACAGAGCTGGCTCACCTTTCCCATTACCAACACAAGGCCCCAGCAGGTTCAAGCGCATTAGCCATTTTGCACCAGAATGCTTGCCCACTGCATGCCGGCTTGATACAATTTGTTTGTTCGACATAATGTTGGCAGAAGCATGACCATATATGCGCTACATATATGCAATTTCAGTTCTGCACATTTTGGGCTCTGTAATTGTTGTAACTGCTATAATCGGGAGAAATGGCTAAATTCTGAATGTCTTACTGAAATCACCTTTTGAGCCAGCACAGTTGATCCAAAAGATCCTCCTGTTTAATTTCAGATATCTCTTTGAGTTGGAACTCCTTCTTCTCCACCTTCTGATTCACTGCTTTCACACCATCTCGGTTGTTAAAGAAGTCACTTGTATTAGACCATTATGTGCACATCTCATTTGCACTTCTATTATGCTACTGGATGCACTTGTGCTAGCTTATGCACTTGTGCTTAAGATGCACTATGAGTTGTCTCTGCCACAGTAACAGCCCAGTATATAAATAATAGTGATAAATACAGTGTGAGACTGACAGCTGTGCGGGCAGCCAGGATTACATCTTCAATAAAGGTCAGATCTCCGCAGGAGCCTCTGGCTACATTGTGCATGAATCAGAAATACATTTTTTTTTTAATAAATAAAAAATAAAAAAAACGAATGTATCTCTAACACATTCGAAGTAGGTTTTTTTTTTTTTTTAACCCCCGGAAAGAGGAACTATAGAAGGGCCGCATGAGGGCTTGCTCATTTGTACAATTTAGATTCTTTGTGGGATTTACCGCATGATTTTGCCATCTGAAAAATAAGTGAATATGGGCTCCATATCCAGGAATGGCATGTCTAACAAGGATATCAGTCTCTCCAGCCACGCAGTGCATTGCTTTAATGAGCACAGGAAGCATTAGGCTAGTAATAGTGAAAGAGGCACAACTAATGAGTTGCATGAATAACATAATGGAAGTCATAGAATGGGTTGCAGACTACTAATAGGATCTCAAGTACTGCAACTAGGCAACATAACATTTTTCCAACATTAAAGTATACATTCTCGTAATATATTTTTTAAAATGTATTTTCAGTATGCGTTACTCAGTATCATAAAAAATATGCAAAATTGTGCCAGCATCACTTATCATTATACTAAATAATTTCTATCTTAACAGTACACTGGTGTGCACAATATGGTTTGCTGTACTAAAGGGAGCACAACTATGTTGGCAATAAACAGTTCCAGGCATATCGCATTAGGACGACCTGGGAGCTTTACATATGCAGGCAAATGTCCCAGTAGTTTCATTTACTTTCTGTGTCAATGACCATTACCGTAAAATGATAATACCAAAAGGCCATCAGCTTGTTGGCAGCTTATAAGCCTCACAGTATCAGGGTTTTCTGAAATGAGTACTGATTTCTATTCTAAAGTATATAAACTGAAAAAAAGAACTGATATAACAAGTGCAATGCATTTTGTCCATTGTGCAGTACTGAATGCTTAATAAAATATTGATAACTAGATTACAATTCTTTAAAAATATATAGCTGGTTTTCCGTTTAATATTAATACATATAACAAAATGTAATATATAGGAGGAGGCCAGAGTTTCTAATTTGAGGTCACAATATACATTGCTCCTATATTATTTATATTCTCATCTCAGCTGTGCATACTGTAACCTTTTGGAGATTTCTCAATCTAGTCATCCTGACTTCCTTTTCTTATTAAGAAAATAAGAAAATTAAATATTTATTTCTCATAAATAAATCCTTGATTCAACATCATCTACTAACCATTATAAATGTATATTAATTGAGTAAAGTACAGTTATAAACTATTTATTAAACATTTATAACTGCAATAAATTAAACTATGGCTCAGGTATGACGGCTAACAATTCTTCTGAAGGTGCAGCAAGTACACAGTAGTCCCATGCTAATTAAGTGTTATAGCTTTCTTTATGCAGAACAGATGACATGCATAGGCCCAAATGAGACATGGGAGCAAATTTAATTTGTTAGGATGTTTGCACAAAGCCTTCTTCTGATGAGGTGACAAACACAAATCCTGACTGGTGATTTGTCTTACATTATCACTATTGCCGCCCATGTGAATCTTTGAATAGTAATTATACAGGAGTTACGTGCTGTGCGCTTTTTAAATGACCTCATTTTTCATGCACCTCACAACTCAGCTTTGATTAGGAGTACACAACAAATAATGTCTAATACAATTCAAGGCTTTCGGACACATTGAGAAACGATCCTTAACAGCTGTAGGAGCAGTATTGTGAACAAGATATTTTATAAGCATGTAATAGGCACCAAACCCTTGCAAGAGTGTGATGTAATCACAAATGTATGCCTGTCATTTCATGCTGTGTCAACAGGCTAGCTATGGAATGGCCTAATATACTGTATGATTGATGTTTATGAGTGCGGGGACACCGGTTGTAATTTATTTGCCTCATTAGCAGACGGAGACCACCAGCATTGTCATTCAACTAACAGTTGTGTTAAAAGAAAAATTTCTTGAAGACAAGATGGGGAAAAAACTAAGAAAAAAAAACTATATGAATTTTCATTGGTAAAAATACAGAGTGGTTATAAACCCAGAAGACAGTGAACAGGTTTGTGGTTCTTGATAGCAGCTCTACAACAGACCCGTCATGACTCTGAAGCTCTACAGAAAAATTTAACCCCCGTGAGAATTTTCATGACACGCTCATTGAATTTCTCTGACCTGAGCTATAATCACCTTTTTATTATTGTATGTTTGGTGAATGCATTTAGTTGGTTTAATGCTTGGGCAGCCTATAGTGAGTGGCCAAGTGAAAAATGTAATCACTGAAAGAGATTATTTTCAGCCTGATGGGGTTTATCAACATGGTCCGTTACCCTGTGTGTGCAGAGTGCGTACAAGCAATGTTATTGGTGAGAATTCATTAACACCGGCATTCTTATTATCACTAAGGGACATACTGTACGTCAGACACCTCAAAGAAGTTAAACCCCAGAAGAACACAGACACTTTGGTGGGATCAGCACCTGGATTGTGTCCCAACCTGCTCGGGTTCATAACTGAATTATATCTGCTTCGCTTATCGTTAGCATTGTGCTCCTGCCCTGCCTGTAATTTGTAATTTCATGGCTGACACCCCTCCACCCCCACTTAATTAGGCTCTCTACCTTTTGCCAGGAAACTTGGTATGCCCTCCTGAACCAGGAAACATGCCCAGACTAGCTGATTGAGGGGGTAAACAGAAACAAACCAGGAAAAAAGACAAATGGGCAGGTGCTAATTTTGGTGGTATAGGTGTGCTCAGTCATGACTTCATATTGCTTGATTTCATTCTTCATGCTGGCATATAAAAAGATAAAGCTCATCAAGCAGATGTAAATATCTCTGCAGGAAGGCCTTTGATGCTACAGTGAGACCTCAGTGCTTGTGTCTGTGGTGTCTCTACTGGTGACACTAAAAGGCAGAGTGAACTGGGGGCTATGGAAAGGGCCTGGGTGCAACACTTTACACTCCGAGCTAGCCGCGGATGAATAATGCATTTCATTTCAAAGCCCATGATGCAGTGAACCAGAGCGAGTTAGACAGACCCTTAATGCAGCAGCACTCTAAGGGTGCGCCACACTCCAGTGTAGATTGTGGCAAGCTTCTCTTCTCAGGTCACTGAGCTCAGCGTTATGGCATACACAAATCCATACAAATGATCCATTAGCAAAGAATGAGCAGCAGTGGGGATATAAACCACACCTGTGCCTCTTTGTAGTGTTTTGCCCCATGGTTATAAATGCTCATCAATACCTTATTGATTGTGCTGTACTATTGTACAGATTCACACCACCACACACTTTATTTAGGAATATTTTCAATAATGAATACTTCCTGGTCTACAATTAATGTGAACATTTTGGTTATAGGATAAGTGCAAAGGAAAATGTGACCATAAGAAAGTGCACTGTCTGTAACGTAAATAGTGGTTTTTGTATAAGGGTAGTGTGACTAGTTTACAGTATCACCTGCTAGCAGAGCATCCTTTCATTGGTAAGATAAACAAAATGTCAGGGGCAAACTTCCAAAGCTGCAGGTAAGTGATCCAAATCTGATTCTTTCCTCAGATGTGACAGATCTGTTTTTTTGAATGGTTTCACCATTCCAGGCTCCGTTCTCCCATATACAAATCCATCTGCACACATGTAGCAGCCATGGCTGCACAAAAAGCATTACTGTTATAATTAGCTGACGAATTCAGTGACTTAATTTTGTTTTTATTTATTTCTACATGAATATAATGTGCAATACAGGTGGCGCCTTTTGGTATCGTTAATTAATACATGCAGGTAATTTTAGGAGAGCGACCAGTTCACGCTGGCATTGGATATGGATATATTTGCAGTGCCTCTGTTAAATGGATAACTCACTTTCTGAGGTTTTTGAGATATTATTTAAGTTTCAGTGTATGTTTTCAACTGGCTCATACAGTTTTTGTGGGCAACGAAGGATATTTTATATATTTAGGGAAGTTTCAAATGACCTGCATTAGCTGAAGTATATTCTTTCTTTAGATCCTGAACTTCCTATGCAGTACCAGCTACTGCAAAGCTGGCAGGTCATCAGAATCGTCTCTAAATATCTAAAATATCCTTCTTGAGCCCGAAAAAAATGTCTTTATGCCAGTTTTCACAAAATCTGAAGTAATATCAAAAACTGAACTCACTTCATGCAAATAACTCAAATAGGTCAACAGTGCTGAGTGAATAGAAAATAAAAGCACTTACCAGCTGCTGTACTGCATAATATAGCTGGTCAATTAACGAGGTTGAGGACTGAGGACTTAAAAGTAGTCCTCTATCTAGTATTGCATACCAGTAATAACAACAATAAAAATGAATAATAATATAACAAGTTTCAAGTTTCCAGATTAAGATACTGATTAATTACCAAGTAAAGCTTTTAATCAGTTGCCAGCCCCAGTATACAACTATACTGTACACACACACACACACACACAAAACATTTCCAGCAGGGTAGAGGGAAATAAAAATGTTTTTTATTTACATATTTTATGCATGCAGTTCCGTGCCAGTGACTTTCCTTGCATGGTTAATAAATATATTTTTTCCCAAGGCATATATATCAGCATAAATGTATCCCTTGGATTTTCCCCTCCCGTTGCCATTTAAAATAAAGTGTATCAATTTTCAGTCACATGGTTTTAATACTCTTCAGTATTTAATCATTAAAATTTCACTGACATGTACTTTGGCTAAATTTCAACTGATATCTCCAAATTAGTGTGGACTACTAGCTCCAATTATAAATGTCTATTTATTCTCTTGCTCGTTAATCTTTATTATATAACTTGTATTTAAATGTTTTAATTTTTTGTTTGATATTGTTTTGTTACTGTTTTTGTCCTGTTAATTTTTATTTAAACTGGAGCCCAATTCAAAAACTAATTGCAGGCAGAAATATCAAGTGGTCATACATATCTGCTTTTTAGGTCAACAGAATAATTCAACAGAAGAAATGCACTAGAGATAAGGATCAAAATGTTTTAGGAGAGATAAAACACAATAATTGCATTGACCGCAGTCTGACTGGCATGTACTAGGGATGCTTTTGTTTCAGTAGCTTGTAGTCTGCCTTTCTACAGAATGTCATGTCCGAATCAGACTTCATTTGACTATAACGAGAGTACATATAAAAATGTAGCAAATAAAATATTGAGCAAGCATTTTAGAGATACTCCACTGAGCAAAGCTCATTAGACAGGCCTGCCTTTTGTTTTAATTATTGGACGGCTTAAAACCATGGCTGTGGAGAGGGACGTAGCATGAAATTCAATACATTTGCTATTGTGCTCTTGACATCTGTTAGATGCCATCTGACAACCGTTTTTTTTTTTTTTTTTTTTTCCTCAAAACTAGACCTGTGCTGGATATATTTATAATATTTCTTTACTCCTCAGTTTCAAATGCATAATCACATTGTGAAAGCATGTACTATTTCCACAAGATAAATTCACAGGGTTCAGCATGTGCAACCAGCTGCTGTTTCTGTTCACCTTGTGCTGCCATTGCAATTGACCTGTCGACCAGGGGAGCTATTGCATGACAGAATGTTTCTTTTTCATGATATTGTACTGACTAAAGCCCTCCCAATATTGTCATGATTGGCATAGTCAGGATACGGCACTAGGGAGCTGCAAATATAATAATTGTTACAGTATGGCAATGGTCAACTGAAAAAGAATTATAGATTGCCAACATTAATGAAGTTTGCACATTTTGACCAATCACAGTAGTTGATACAGGTGAATCATAAATAATGTTAGCATTAGTGATCTGATTGGAGGAATTCATAAAAAATAGCTACTAGTGTAACTGTTGATTCAAATTATGACAACTTGAAGCTTCTCAGCAGAAAATAATGCAGTGATGATTGGTAGCAATGGTTGCCAGTATAAAAAATTGCTAGTGAATCATATCCTTCAGTAATATAGAGGACAAGGATTAGGCGCCCCTGCTGTAAACTAAACATCCCTTTGTTTCAGCCTGAAGATCCAATGCACAACACAGGTTTCCACCATGGCTCTCAAATCGGACACACCATTAGGGTCTCTGAGTGTGAATAACAGCCTTACATAAAAAAATATTTAATGAGACCTCGTAAAGACCAAGCGCAAATTCCCTGTACAGGCTGTAAAAGCAGCAAGCAGGACACTATACTTTCTCTCTCTCTCTCTCTCTCTCTCTCTCTCACTCTTTCTCTCAGCCCAAATTGAGGACCAGTTCTACGTGATTCCCCATATTCTGCTCTTCATGAAAAATACATTTACAGGCTCCGCTTTCCTTATTTCTGAGGGAAACAGAGTGTCTTGTCTGACCGGAGCCGTGCATATTCATGAGATTAGCTCAGTACAAATGTCTTACCTACAGAAGGACAGGTACCGATGTGCTGAGAGTATAATTAAAATAGTGCTTTACTGGGCTTAAGCACTCACTTCAGCTCATGGAATATTAATGATATTGACAGATGAACATGTTAGTCACCAGCTTAGTGATGAAAAAAAAAGAAGAATTATTCATGGACTATCTGTTTGCATGCATATAATTCTGGATTTAAGAGCACTTCAAAACCACATTGTATTAATATAATTTTACTCTGAGGTTAGCTTTTAATGAACAGATATTTTAACAGACATTTACAGAAACATTTATCCCTCAAATAAAATGGCAGCTGGATTTACCTGGAATTGTCCTTGGTAAAGGCAGCGTTCTGTGGATGTTAGGCTCCTACCTTAGATAGGACGAGCCAGGGAAGAACTCATAGCAAACTCAGTAAACGCAGCCTTTTCCTAAACAAATGACTGCAAAATACTGCTTAAAAGCTCCTTTGAAGATCGAAGGTATTTGAGTTATTTATCTTTCACTTTCATATCACACATCATAAGCCGGAGGTTCAAATATGCTTCTGTCTCCTACCCTTATTTCTCAGTCCAGTAGCAATATTGATGAGTAAGCACTCAACTTTACAACCACCATCAGTAACAAGACTGAAAAAACAGATCCATAAAGATAACATTAGGCATTAACAGAGATTAAAAGACTATTCTAAAGTGGGTAATAACTGTTTATGTAGTGCTGTCCCACATTAATTATGTTTTATTTTGTGAATGATTTGCAACCTTTTAGGGGTGGAGAAACTGAAAAATTCTCCATAATTTACAAATGCATTTTTTTCTATACATTTTTGCCCAACGTGTTCTGGATTTGAGCAAACTGCTGTAACAGGAACAGGGGTTACTCTAATAGCTCCATGACCGTATTGAATTGTAGATTTATGTAACTAAGCTGCTATTTCTGTCATGTTTAACAGATTTAATATATTTTTTCTCTTTGATTTCTTCAAACCTGTTATAATGTGGAGGCCCATTTCTCCTCACAGTGAAATAAGCGAGAGTAAACAAAGACACCAGCCGGGCTAATGCGCTACCATGTAGTGTTAAAAGACTTAGGAGAGAGCGAACTGCACGTTCCATTACAGTTTGCTGCTTTGCGTTGGGTCTCATGGCTGCAACGCCTATGCTCACATGCACATCAGCAGGTAATAAATCACTTTGAAAATACCCAAGTGCTTAGGAGAGGTCTAAGGGTGCAGGTTGCTCTACAACAAAGCCCTACATTTACATATAGACATTTTGCAGCAGTAGTCTTATTCTGAGCGTTAATACATAAATATATTTGTAAAATGTTGACTTGTTCTAGTTAATACCTAAACCTACATCACAGAATTCAGTGCAGCAGAATGTTCTTCGGCTAGATACATGAAACACACACTGTCAATGAATATAATGTTCTGAGGCACAAGGACCTGGCATTTCCAAAAAATGTTGTCTCTCTCAGTCACTCTGGGAGTCTTTAAATCACATTCATGTTTGAGAATGAACTCCCTAGGACAAGCTGTACCAAGCACAGCCAGGTAAATGAACACTCCCCAGCTGATGTAAAACCAAGATTTGTTATGTCCTGACCTGATACTGTTTTTATTACGCAGGGGGGATATCCCTTTTATCCTGCACAGGAGGGTTCTTATCACCATTTTAAAAGGTATTTCAGTGAGAGTAGTACTTCAACTACAAAGGGCAGAAGTGAATGAGTTTGGTGGAGGACTCCAGTCTGGAAGACACAGTACTATTTAGAGCATGAAGAAGGCCCAAAAATTTCAGCCCGACCAGGCATGAACCTGCAATCTTTTCAGCCCAAGCCCAATCAGAGCCCGAATGTTGCAGCAGGTTTGGGGTATCATCGATGTTCTGTCTGGGTGGGATCAGTGGATGGTGCATGGTGTTTTTTTTGTTTTTTTGTTTTTTTTAAATCGGTTCTTCAAGGACACTTGCTAGCCTAGGCTATTAACGTAGCTATTCTTTTTCTTTTTTTTTCAACACTGCAGATGATAATAAAAACACCCATAGAACAATACATTACATGAATTTTTTTTCAATACATGCATTCCATTGCTTGACAAGATAGTGTTCCTAAGATTTAGTCAAATTTGCAATTTAGTGTTCTTATTGTTTAGATATTATTTTGAAAATGAGTGTACGCAGCCATTTTCAGAGTTTCCCTTGCCCCAAGCTCATTGCAGTGTTATTGCCTGTGATGTCTGAGAGATATTGGTAAAATGCATCACAGGAATTATTACAATGCCAAATCAAAAGACCAGTTTTCCAGATCACAATTATAGACAGGTAAGTTCTACTACTTAAAAAAATTAAGTTAGAATTAGTTAGATTACTAACACAGTAAACATAAGTAACAACATACAAATTTAATTGAATTTAAGTTCAGTTATTTTTCCTTCAAGGTCGCAATTTAGCAAACGGATGCAGCAAGAGTCGCCCAGCTTTGCGTTCCTTGCCCCAGGAAACAGTTAATGAAGTAGAGCGAAACGTGGGCAGAGTAAGTGTCTGTTAGAAAAACGGAAAGATTTTATTAGAAACTAAGCTGTTGAGGTACCACAGCTCCCCTTGTGGAGAAAAAGGACACAGCCTGTGAGGAATGTTGACCGAGCCCGGTCAGTGTACTTACTTGTCCCTGTCCACCTTGGATTAATTATCTTAAACATACAGGATCAGGGTCAGAGTACATCATTACTTCCAGAAAGGCTTTTCAATTGGATTTCAATCGACATTTCAACGCGGAGGTCTACTTGGCTAAAGAAGAAACCTGGTTGATTGCTGAGTGACAACCGGTGGAAAAATAATTGGAAAGATAGTCGTTAAAGAAAATGACCAGGCTTATAAAAATTTAAATTGATATCTATGCAGTCTCCTCCAGACATTGCCATGGTTTATCACTTCTTTCCACCACAGTGAGGACGGTTGTCTTACTATCACCTGCAAAAAATTGCTTTCAGAATTTACATAAATGTATTTGTATGAGGGAACTTTGAAGAAAAGCATGATTCCGCTTTATTGATTTCCATCTGCGTCATTTCACTCCTGTTGAAATTTTATTCAACAAGGGATTATGTGGACTTTTCATCTCACCTTCGGAGACTTTTGCCAAGAATTGTTACCGGGGACCAGGACACAGCAAACAAACAGCAGGTCCCTTGAAAATGTTTCTGTCGATGCTGGAGCAAAAGCAGCAGGCTCAGATTTACTAAAGAATACAGAGTAAAACCGCTGCTCTGGGATGAAGAGGTCTTACATTATTGAAAATTGGAAATGCAGAAATGGGGGCAGAAATGGACTGAAAGCTCCTGAGCACTTGTGGGCACTTTCTTACGAGATGGACCAGTTGGATAGACCGGATCGGACTGACCCTGAAATCTGCAGACTGATTTGCATTGACTGGCGTAACGGGGCTCGTGTGAACGAGGGAAAGAGAGTACTGCGAGAGAGGAGGCGTGACATTAAGAGCTGAAAGCGATGCTCAGATCAATGAGATCATTAGTCAGATCATAACTCCACTACATCTCCATCTGTCAGCCGGCAAATCACTTCCAGTCTTGAGAGAGAGGAGCAATTTGCAGAACCTTTGCATGTTACCACACGGGAAGCTACAGATGCTGGGATGGGTGTGTGGGAGAGTAGAGTGGGAATGTCATGTAATAATGTGGTCCAAGGATAACCATTTAACAGATATTTTTCTAGATTCATTCTATAATGTATAGAACACATTATTTAAAAAATATCATTGTTTACTTTTACTGCTTTAAACCAGACGAAGGCGAAGACTGAAAAGTTTGCACTTTTTGGCAGGGGAGCTCCAGTTGCTGCTCTCCCACAGGCTGTGGATGATTTCTCACTTTGGTCAGTGATGGACTGTCAGCCACGCTCTGAAGGCTAAAGAAATGTCAGCCTGACTTTGAGTGTCAAAGAATGGCTACACAAATTATACTTTGCTAAAGGCAAGATTGCCGGACTGTTGCTAAGGGGGAATGATGGGTTGCTATGCCCTCAGAAAATGCCCTTGGTTTCCTTAGAAAAAAAAGAGAAATATGATGGTGAAATATCAAGGAGAAAGAGAGTGTTTGTGTGTGTGTACATGCATGTTCCCAAGCATTGACCTCAGATTTATTGCAGTTCCACGCTCGAAAATTTGCATTTTCTCACCATTTTGATGTGTTTGGAATCAGAGTCAAGTTTGCTGATTCTGGGTCAGTGCATTTGGGAGTGAGAAGCAAAACTGTAGCACATGATGTCACGTTGGCACTGTTATTCTCACCAGGAAACCGTGTGTTCAATTGCCACCACACTGCTTTTGAACAAGCAACCTGCTGGTTATGACGCCAGATGCTTGGCAGCTTTACCTTGCTCCACCCCAGTTAATTGAGACCAAGAATCTCAAACATTTCTGGTAAGGGTCCCAGCTAAACAAAAAAATGAATGCTCCTTTTCAATTCTACAATTTGGCGCTGTGTTGACACATGCCATATTTACTCATTGGCTTCCTGTGGCTTCCTGACAGTAAACAGTTTTTCTTCAATCTAATGGTCGGCACCGAATAATCCAGGAGAAAATCAGGATCGATATTCCTCTATTTGTGTGTATTTACAGTGAATAATAGCCTGTGCCTGACTGCGGTGATCCTCATTCATCGTAAGCACTGTCAGGCCCATGCATTACTGTTAAGGCAGAATGCAATGCAAGGACGGAACAAGGAAATGGGGTGTTAGCTCAAGTTAAGCGGGGGATCCTGGCACTCGCCTGCGATGGAATTAAGCAGCAAAAAAAAGCAAAAAAAAACAGCTGCCAATATGCAATCAGGCCAGCAAGGGAAATCCAATTTCAATATTACACCCGGCGACAGCAGCAATACCCACAACGCACTAACCGTGTGGCTCGGCAGGCCAGCCGAAGCGTCTGTGATACTGACAGAGCTATGAGCCGCTGAATCAGCAGAGGAGACTTTATTCGGCCTCTTGTCTAACACAAGGCTACCTGGGTCACGTCTGAGCCGGGTGCAAGGTTGATGGAAATTCCAGCTCCATTCCCTTTTCTCCTTTGGCATAATCCCTGCCTCTCCTCTACGAATGACAGTACCAGACTCAAAGACAGAGAGCATGCAGCCATGATGCCACAAGCCATTTTGCACTGCAGCCCTTTCACACAAATGTTTTTTTCTGCAGGTTTAAATGTGGAGAAAGAAGAAGGGGATTTTTTGGGGGGACAGTGCCGTTTGGAAAGAGGCCTGTGACCGGAGGTTTGCAGGCAGGTGGGGCCCTGCTCTTGCACACCGGGGCAAGACACTAACCCTGACATGCCTTATTAAATTTCAAGCTACAGGAATGGATTATGCCTAAACTGTAGCCTTGGATATGGGTACTAGTTGAAAAGTGGAATTAAGAAATGCACCTGGAGGTTCATAATGCTACCTGTCATGATTACCTCCATTCAGATTTTCATCTTCTTTGATTATTTTTAGTATCGACTTGATTAGGCACAGGGAGGCTTCTGATATTGTACACGCTGCAAGACATTTCTGCAGCACCAGGACTTGTCAATGTCAGTTCTACTTCACTGAGCACACATTGGTTGAGCTGAAATTTCAGCAAAGATCCTAATTTGACACTTCTTGCCAATTTATTGTCATTCCATTTTTTGAGAAAGATGAGTCACGTTAATGATTAAAGTGTGATTAAATGTCATATGTTAAAGAAAGAAAACAGAACAAAGAGTTTTCAGCTTCTGTTAGTTAATTGTGCCTCAGATCAGTAATGCAGAGGATATTTATGGTAATTTACAGAAGTTCATTAATGCAGTCAATACATTCTTTCAGAACTTAGAATAGTTAAATAACTAATTAGGCTTAATCATGTGAGACAGCTGCCATAAAATGAGCAAAGTTCAATTAAAAAATAAACAGAAGTCTGAGAAAACCTCACTTTGATTTTTCAAAATATAACCACCAACAATCAACAGACTTATTTTATAAGGAGCAACTGAATTAACTATTGAATATCCATAGTGAATTAATAAAAAGAATAAAAAAACATTTGACTATATGTTGGGAAGTATTTTAATGTTTAACATTTTAAAGAGTGGGTCACAGAAAATACACATGCTCATTATGTAGACTGTGGTCTCAGAGAGATTAGTAACCACTATTCTAAACTGCTGCAGGGAAAGCTGCCATACACTGTTTGTTTAAATCACACGCCAGGTAGGAGGAGCACAAGGATTTTCAGCATGATTATGGTGACCTCTCACGAGAGGTAGGATTACTGCAGCTGAGCTGATGCGGGAAAAGCGCTCTCCTCCCTACACCATGGTGTAACAGCACCATCTAGTGGTAGTCCCCCATCCTGCTGCTCTAGGACTTTTCTGTCAGGGGCCTGACCACGGCAAGATTAATAGTGCCATTTAATGGTGCAATGTGTCAGCGAATGTATTGAGGGACTGGTATCATTTTCCTGAAAATTAGGCGACAAAGCACTGAATATATGTGGCGTGCGCACCATAGTACTGCGTAATCCAGCGATAAACGTAATCACTTTCTGCTGCTCGAATTGCAAATCAAAGCAGTCGTCTTTTTGAAGGAATGGGGCCAGCGTCTTGTGTAACTGTTTTCTTACCTGTTCTTTGCTTTCTATCTTTAAACCCGCAGACAATCTCATAGGGGCATTTACAGCCCTCGATGAAAACCTAGATCATAGTTTTATTGATACGTGTATCAATACTATTCATGTGAGAGAGTAAAAGATGTCCTTTCATTTTTTACACATGGCTTGTCAGTCAATTTATGCATGTTTCCTCCCATTTTAGAGGACTGAAAGTAATTGGATAATTGGATGTTCAGAAGATTCTTAGCCAGCGGTGTGTCATTGGATCATCAATTCATGCACAAGAAAGCTAGAAATCATTCTAGGTGTCACATTTGCATTTTGAGTCTTTTGCTGTTGTCTCTCAACATGAAGACCAAAGAAGTGTCAATGTCAATAAAACAGGGCATCATAAGGCTGATAAATCAGAGTCAGAGACATAGCCAAAACATTATATGAGTCAAAATCAACAGTTACATTGTTAAGAAGCAATAATTCACTGGTGAGTTCAGAAATAGCAATATACCTGGTAGACTATGGAAGACCATTGTAGTGGATCACCAAAGAATACTTAATTGTGAAGAAAACCCCCTGTTCAACTGTCAAACAGATCAAGAACACTCTCCAAGATATAGGCATAGATGTGTCAAAGACTTAAATAAAGAGAAGACTACACCAGCATAACCTCAGAGGGTTCACATCAAGAAGCAATTTGTTAAACAGTACATAAAAAATCTTCTGAGCACTGGAACAAAGTCTTATGGACAGATTAGCCTAACCTAGTATTAACCTGTAGCGAAGTGATGGAAATAAGAAAGTGTGGCGAAAGAATGGAATTGCTCATGATCCAATGCATACCAGCTCATCTGTGAAACATGGTGGAGGTAGTGTTACTGTAAGGCCACTGGAACTGGCTCACTTACCCTTATTAGGGTGCCAAGCACCTAAGGAGCATATGATCCCTGTTACTACTATTATTGTTGTTGTTGTTGTTGTTGTTGCTGTTGTTGTTGTTGTTGTTATTATTATTATTATTTTCTTATTCTTCTTCTTCAGCCTCTTGCTAAATTTTCACCTCCTTCTCATGCTCAGAAACTCATGAAATTTGGCAGGCATACCAGATTTATTATGCATGACATCCGTGCAACCAACACTCAGCCCCACCTACAAAACTGCAACATTGAAATAATGATTACAGGCATCCCATTTCACATACATGCACCAGGTTTCTCCCATATTTCTACCACCTCATCCTGAACAAATTATTTCATAGAACCCGTAAACGACACTATCTTGGATTTCCCACCATTCTGCATTTTTTAAATAACGTTTTTGTACTACTCCTTCAAAGTTTGTCCACTTCTCACTAAATCCGGCATGCATAATCTATTACTCCCTGTGTTAAAGGCTTTGGGATTACTTTTTTTTTATTTTTTTTTTATGGCCGACCACACAATTTTGCATACAGCCCCAATTTCAGGTTGATTGCAACAATACCTCAGGGGATGAAAGTGTAGGGTGGTTTACAGAAGTGTACCCCTTAATAGACCCCCAAAGGAAAACAGACTGTTTACTGCGCTGACAAGGAGCCAGCAGGTGTGATAAAGAGACAGTGCTCAGTTGCAGAGCATACTACAGGATCAGCATTATGTAAAAGTTGGGTTCTGCATAGTACAGCGTTAACATGTTTTGTATTGCTGGAAGGCCAATGTCATGGGGAACAAGTTAGTCTCTTTGGCGGTGGGGTGCTGACTAAAGCTCTTGATACCTATGGGTCAGCACCTAGCCAGATGCAAAGGTTAACCCGGTGTGGTATGCTTGCAGAGATAGTGCAAGCAGGATCACTGATGCACTGTTTTGATGTACTGTGTTGTGTCTTTATTTGATATCTTGGGGTTTTGCTTTGATCTTTGGCTATATAAGGGGAAACGTGCAATGGTTCGGGGAGACTCATCAACGCAGTCTTCTATGCATCCCATGTGTATATCCATTCAACTATTCACATACTTTTGCACTATTGTATATTGGCATTATTAGCATACTGTACAATAAATCACATTCAATGTAACCTGCCATTCCTCTTTGACTCTAACCACTGCACACCTAGCAGTTTTAAAGTCCTAACATACACATAGAACTCAGAGTATCTGCACCCTGTAGTCACTCAACTATACACTAGCATTGTAGCAGGATATATAATTGTATTTATGCAGGCTGCAGTAGCCAGAGGCACTTCCGAGTCTAACAAGATACATAGAAATTTGTATAAGCCAAACTACGGGTGGAAAGCATTCTCCTCCATCTATGCATAACTACAAGGTTTAAAACACTATTCTGGTGTCAGATAACCAAGATAACATTAAATTCATCTCGTTCCAGTAGCACTGGGAAGAGACTACATGCATTTGCCAGCAGCCATACCTCCATGCACTCTGCTCCTGCCAAATGGCTGAAGCTAAGCAGGTGTGGGCTTGGTTAGTACTTGCATGGGAGACCACCAGGGAATACTGAGTTGCTGCTGGAAGTGGTGTTGGTGGGCCAGCAGGGGGCAATCTTCCCTCTGGTCAAATAAACTCTAATGCCCCAGTGCAGTGACGGGGACACCGTGCTGTAGGGGATGCCGTCATTCGGATGAAACGTTAAACCGAAGTCCTGACTCACTGCAGCCATTAAAGATCCCATGACACTTATCGCTAAGAGTAGGGGGGTTCCCCGGTGTCCTGGCTAAATCCCAGATCTGGCTCTCGCAAACTTGCCACCAAAACCATCCCCAGATTTAATTGGCTAAATAAATGTTCTCTCACTCTCCACCTTCACTAATGTGTGGTGAGCTTTCTGGTGCAAAAATGGCTACCGTGCATCACCCAGGTGGGTGCTACACATTGGTGGTGGGTGAGCGGAGTTCCCCTTCACTGTAAAGCACTTTGAGCATTTGGAAAAGTGCTATATAAATGTAAGGATATTCTATATATATATATATATATATATATTCCTTCACCACTCAGACAGTTCCGCTGTTTGGTGTATCTGAGGGGTTTCTTACAATAGAAAGCCATATTGTGGACAATCATGCACAGCCATGCAGTGTTATAGTGCAATATGGCCTATAGGGGGCCATATTTTCTCAAAATCCTAATTTGCATTGGCTTAATAAGTATGCCATTTCACAGTAACTCTCAGACAGCTACCCTGCAACAATTCTGTGAAACACACCACCCTCAGTCCAAGATTTGTAAAGAAAATAAAATATGAATATGCATACATTTTGGAAAATATTTCACCACAGCTCCTTTAAATCTAGACTATAATCCAATTTTTTTAAATCTACAAATTTAAGAGGGACACCATGTAGGTCATGTGTTTAAAATTTCATTCCACTACCACCCTAGGTTGTGCTACAGTATCAATTCAAAATTTTAAATATTTATTACCTCACACCAAATGCATACCAAAGTTGACATGGATGGTATATATATATATATATATATATATATAAATGTACATATATCACTGAATGCTTCTCTACCTACTGTTTTTCTTTTTTTTTCTTCTTCTTTTTTGTTTAAACCACAGGCGGCCTAATACTTTCCCTGCACTGTATGTGTGTGTGCGTGTGTGTGTAATGTATTATCTAATTAAGAATTGAAGTAGAGTGAAAGACTGATCCCTACATGACCTGCCCCTAGGCAGCAGTTGCTCTTTCTCCGTGTAAGGAATTTAAATGAAGAATCCTATGATCAATAATTTTCCTATTAATTATTATTTATCCTAGAGCTTGAAAATATTACCATTTTCAGAAAAAAATCAATAAAAGCAACATTTAACCCAGAAAAATGTGTTGCCAATTTAGTTGGGCAGCCTTGTGTGTTGAAAAAGTGTGTAACATCAACAGTTCATCAATAAAAGTTTATTAGAATATGGTATGCATCTATAATGTAGAGTTGAAGATTCAGATTCTTCAAGATTTTGAATAATAGCTAATTAGATTTGTACTACAATGCACAGAGCACACTACTACATAACCTTAAAAGCTACAGTACCTTATGTGGTTGAGATAAAGCTTACACTTGTATGTATCAGCTCAGAACTGGCCACTCAGATATACTCAACAATAAGCAGTTCAGTTCTCGCCTTATACTTGTCACATAACAAATATCAGGTGAAATATATATATATATATATATATATATATAATTTTTTTTACCAGTTCTATTGGCTGCCATTAATCTGCACTTGAGCATGTTAGGGTAATTAAAAACATCTGGAATGGTTTGATGACAGTTGTGTAATGCACATGTAATCAACAGAGCCCGTAGCCAAGTCAACACAGAGCCATTCTGTGTAACTCAATATAAAGGCTGTTACAGAAAACGTGCTTGTGTTTTTGGAGGTGTCCTGTTATGACAGGGGATATGCAATTTCCCAGATCTAGAAAAACCTCTGATTTGCTCGTCAGTAGGCTTGCGCAATGTTTGGTTTAACCGGTGGCATATGGTGCGCGATGCTATAACGGGATAGTTATCGCCACACTGTCAATACTGGTATTTTGTAATTACAAAAATGTGCACATTTTATTGACATTATTTAAAATTGTGAATATGTGTGCTCTTCACTCTCCACACTCACACTCAGAGAATATTTATGGCAAAGATCTGCAATGGGCTGATCGTGTAATTTATTACAGGTTGCAATTTGCTTCTGCCAAATTATGCACGCTGGGATATTCTTAAGCCTATCCACACTTCATAAAGATCAGTCGCTTCTTTGTAGTTATTTCTAAAATGTCAGCCAATATGTCAACAGTCTGTGTCTGACATCATACCATCAACTCATCAGGCATGGACTCCATGCACAACACTGTGTTGCATCCTGCCCTTAAAGATGGCCTGATTACAAACAACCTGGCGAACTTGCTGTGGGTGGAGGTACAATGTGCGAAGGCATCAGCCTTTGAGGCTCGACACCCTTCATGAGGTCAAATATAATTGATGTCAATCTACAGTGCAGGCTTAAATGGAGTCTCCAATGCCAAATGAATCCCCACCATCAGAACATCAATGCTAAACTTAGATCTCACCTCTATAACCTTTAGCCTCTGACCCACAAGTCCACATGTTTACATGCTCCTCTCTACCATTATAGTGGAAAACCAGGTTTATGAAACCAAGAGCAATAGGGCAAAGATCACATGGTGGAGAGGAGCACATAATGACAGGTTCTCAGGCCAGTCATGCTGTATCTAAATGAGGACAAAGGATGTGAGACAGGTCTCAGGATAATCAAAGGAAAAAACATATCATCATGTTGTTCTTGGTTTCTTTCCACTCAGTGTTTTAAACATGTGCAGTATCCACACCACCAATCTGTTCAACAGGCCTAGCTGTGGCTGCTGTCACAATTGGTCCATCTCTGTACAGGCCTCATCTCTGCTCTCTCTGGATTCAATGATTTGCGTTTTAAACATGTGCAGTATCTACACCACCAATCTGTCCAACAGGCCTAGCTGTGGTTGCTGTCACAATTGGTCCATCTCTGTACAGGCCTCATCTCTGCTCTCTCTGCATTCAATGATTTTCAGACACCTGGAATTAAAGTCAAATATATTTTAGTGTTGTTCAATATTATTATGTTGTCATTAGAATAAAAAAAAATATGTGAACCCAATACTTAAGAGCCAGCTTCTTGCTGGAGGATACAAGGCACATGGCAATGCCCATTCACCTTCATACTCAAACACACAGCACAACTACACAAAATGTATCACATAGATTTTGAACGGACCACAAGATGGCAGTAGATTACAACGCTACTCAGCCAATGGTTGCCCTATGTCTCTGGCTGTTTTTTCTTGGTGTTTTTTTTCCATATTTCTCAGCCTCATTGTGGCTTCCTTGACTTTAATTGGACTTTTCTTATGCTGGCAAGTCGCAATAACAGACTCCAAAGGCAATCAAAAGCCTAGAATCAAGAATAGATACTGAAAGCTCTCTTATACTTGCACTAGTGCTTCTATTTCTTCATAATGAAAGCAAAATATATAAAAATACCCTTTAAGAAAGGCGGAGATTCTGAATGTATATGTGCATTATCTGATTGCAAATCTAAAATTGTGGCATACAGAGCCAAATAAAGACTTCGTCCCTAACATTATGAAGCTCACTGTATGTAATCAAACACAGCTGAAAAAAACACATTTTGCTCTGTCACTATTGCTCCCAAAACAATTTTGCACAGGGCATGACACGTCTAAAAAACCTTTTTTTGTTTTGGTTCAAATGACCATGACTAAAACTGCATCACATGGATGAATGGTCTGAATGTACTGACAGTACCGTACTACTACTTCACATCCCACACTGGCTCATTTTGGGGACCTGTTTTTGTAGTGTTGCGTGATATTTTGAGGGTGTGAAATCACCAATTCTCCCTCCGGCCACAATCAGAAGACCCTTTTTTCTGCGTTTATCTTCCTGGGAGTCTGTGTGCCAGCATCATTATTATTTTAATTGTGAAAGAGTGATAAATGATTAAATAGGGTGTAAAAATAGATGCGATTGGGCCGGGGGGCTGGGGTGTGGTGGAGGGGAGAACGGAGAGGTGGAGTTGGGGGGGTTGTGTGTGGGGGAGGAGGGTGATTGTGGAGCAGACGGTTGACTGTCAGGCTTTGGGGGATTGGCAAGGGTGCATGTGTGCGTGGGGGGTTAGAGGTGATAGTGATAGTGGTGATGGTGATAGTGGTGGATGAGTGTGGCGATGAGGTGTGTGTGCCAGGGAGGGGCGATGGGGACATGGGGATTTAGGTGTGGGTGAGGGATGGAATAGTGTAGGGCATAGAGTGTGAAAGTATGGGGGGGTGCTGGGTGGGGGGGGGGGTAGGCACCTGTGAAACAGCTGTAGATTTGTGAGAGGTGGTGAGAGATGACTCACTGGCTCCTGTATACAAAGCGACAAGCCAAGCGATCCTGAATCAGGCATAAAGCAAATTACATACATACACCCAGCCCCTTCACAGCTGAGCTGTTCTCTGGGCTCCAGCTGACACAATGCCTTTCCAGTACCATTAGCTTTACACCAGGTACATTCGGACTGGCTTGACATAGTTCTAAACATATTGTGCATCGGACGGCTTTGTACATTCACAGAGATTAAAAGGGGTTTTCTGCTTGATACCGACTTATTGTCAGTAGGCTGATATGATACTGGTGTTGCCGTTGCTGCTTTTCTCTCTGCTCTGCTGTAGGAATTGAATGTGCTGAATGTTGGCCTTGACAGTCCACCAAATTCTCTATCAACATTTCTGTCAAATAGATTATTATGAGATTATGTTAAATCTAGCAAAATGCTACCATACAAACCGAAGGTAAGCTGGCTTTGGGTTACTATTTTTAATTCAGTCACCTTTGAAGGAAACTCTCAAATTTTATATCACAAACTAAATAGAGGTGTGCTGAAAAGATTACAATCAAATGAATTTTTGTGTGTTTTGTTTTAATCACAGCTACAGGTGTAGTTTCATTAATAATATTTGAACTGAAATATATAATAAAGATGAATCATTCAGAGGAGCGTTTTAGCAGATTCACCTCTGTGGTCCCAAAGCCCTGGTTTAATGGAGTATGTTTAATTCATGGCATATGAGAGGATTATTTGTTCTGCGTTATGGAAAAACCAAAATGGGCAAAGAGCCTAATCTATCCGACAGTCAGAGGGGTTAGAACACCGTAGTCAGTGAGAAGATCAGTGGAGCCTGAGCTGGATTGAGATGTGTAGGAGCATACCAAATTCTATTTAAAGTGTTCATGGGTGTATCTGCATTTTAGGACATGTGAATGTATTTCTGCAGTCTAAAGAAAGAGGTAAAGAAGACCATGTTAATGGAGTCCAGAAACATGACCAAACAGTTCAACCTCAAGGTCATAGCTGCACTGTAGAGCAAAATTACATCAACAAACAAACAAAAAACCTCACTGTGATATTACTTCTGTCCTGTGATGTAAACAGAGAGGAAAGAACTTGAGTAAGACTGTTCTCTGACTCAGAAACAGGTCTACACAGCCAAATGTGGCCATGTACTTTTTGTGCATGTTTGAGCATACCTCAGCAACAGTCCTACTATCTTCCTAAAAATGTTTCAATTTGGTCAGGTGATTTTCCCAGAGTTCTTGGACTGTGACAGCAAATCAGACATCTTTGGCACATACACAAGAGCTGCAAGGGAATTGGGTGAGAGTCTCTTGTTTAATTCTAAATCACAGGAAGGACTGTAAGCTATAAACATTCCCTGCCATAATCCTTTGTCTGCATGAGGAATCTCTCCTGGACAGATGCTCCCCACCCTGGTTCTTATGCAAACCATGGCATCAAACAGTCCCTCAGGCTGAACCTCCTCTATTTAAAATGCACAGATCATGCATTGATGGTTTCAAAAGGCTTCCCAATGGCTCGGTTCCTCGTTCCTTCCAATATTATCATTATTGGAAGGCGCTGCAGGCCCAGGCTAAACAACCCATGAGAAACAGTTGGGGAATAAGTGGCCTCTAAACCCCAACCCCAACACCCCCCCCCCCCCATCTTCCCGTTTGATGTGGAGGATTATTGTAATCAGGTGGGTTGCCGTGCAACCACATCACCAGGGGGCCGGGTCATTCTGATAGCATCCGATTGATCTGATTGAACCTCGACGGGGGTGAAGCCAAGCCAACATACGTCACAATCAAATTCAAAAATCACATTTACTGTGATTGACAGTAAAGGTCTGCTCCAAGCTCAGGGTATTGAGCCAGGGGAAAAAAGGACAAATTTGCATGCATGCACACAAACATATGGCTCCGCGTATTTGTCCAGGCACATGTGCACTGCGCCAGTATTTTATTTATTATTTCGTTTTCAGAACACTGAATTTTGAGCTTACACAGGCACACCGGAAAATGGTGCTAATGAACGCCATCAAAGAGCAGCTTTCCTGCACCTGAAGTGGCTGGTGAGCTGGCCAGCCCTGGCAAACTACAAGTTCCATTGGATGAGTATGAGTTAATGGCACACAGGGAGATTGCAGCAGATAGCTGTCACCCAAGGTTAAGACAAAAAGGTTAATGCACCTGAACGCCAAACAAAGGGATGTCCTTCTGTCCGGATAGAAAATTCGCCTTTAACCCCCCCCTAAGAAACACACACACACACACACACACACACACCTCATCTCTAAGTGTTCCAAATGTCCCTTTTTCTTCATAAAGTATACATCAGCCTCAGTGGCCGAGATAAAACATTCAACTTTAACACTCCCAACCAAATTCTCTCTTTTTAGGCATCCTTTTAACAGTAAAAGCATTTTGTATTTATTCCCCAGGGGCCATCTCTAAAAATACACTTAAAAAAGCTTGGGAAGTAGGCCACGCTGTCTCTCTCCCTCTTTGTGTTTGAGGCCTCTCCGTTTTGTTTGTTGTGCTGGTTGCCTGCCATACTAGGGGGTGAGGATGGGAGAAGAACCAAGATGCATTCTGAAGAGGTAGGTCTTTAGTCTGTGTCAGAAGTTGACCAAAAACTACTGTGTTCACCACCATTCTTTCCACCACCGGGGGCTAGTACCGACCGCTGTTGTGACTGGGAGAAGAAACTGTGAAGGATGTGAAGGAAGGGATAGCCAGTGGAGGAAGGTGATAGGCAGTCACCCGAGGTTCCAGAGGTGGGGTGGTGATGTTCTATTTGCTGCTCAAAGCAGTTGATGAACCCTGTCATAAAGGTGGATGCCAGCCAAAGTTCTTACCAATGTGGAGTGATTTACACTTTGCTGTCACTGGATACATAAGCTCTCAGTGGATGTAGCAGGGGCCAGCATTTGTATGAACAATCCCCACAATCCAAAAAAAATAAAATGACATCAAACAAGAAAACAAGTTAACGTCAGATTCATGACCCTAGCTTCCTAGCCTGTGCGCTATGCTGCTGCCCCGATAACACGGTTATGACATCATAAGGGAGTTGAAGTAATAATGCAGAGAGAAGGGCATATTGGAGAGAGAGAACCGGGGGCCCGAGCCTGCAGCACCCAGGCTTCAAAATCAAAACGTGACCACCTGATGTTCAAGCTTAGAACATAGGCGCCCAATCTTATTTTAGATTGCCTAGGCTTTTCCTCCATCTCGACACTTCAACACCTGATTCAACTAATCCAGAATTTGACAGAAGACCATAATTAGCAGATTAGTTGAATTAGGTGCTTTCGTGCTGCCTGGAACAAAAGCTTTCTCCCAAATCAGCCTTCCTGGGATAAGATCATGCACCCCTGTCTTCGAAGCTCTGAGCCTGATCCAGCTGTGCGAATGAGGGAGGCTGCACATAAGAGATGAAATGTTTGAGTCACCCAAAATAGGGATGTCACCCATGTGAATGAACAATGTGACAGTGGATTCTGGGAAAAACTGATTGCAAGGAAACGCATTCATTGCAATCCTTCCCAAAGAAATACCAGCGGAAGCTAGGTCTGAAGCAGGGCGGCACAGGGCGGATTTGCAGATCCTGTGAATCCGAGATCTTGTGCGGCACGACTGCTAGCGGGCATGGAACTATAGTCATCATCGCCAGAGCCGTCTCTTCCAGCACAAAGCACGTCTTACGAGACGGCCTTTGTTCTATTTTAATGCTGGGATTGTGAGCAGCTTCACTTCTCTGTATGACAGCTGCAGTTTTAATCTTCTATCCTCTTTTTTTCCCGCTCTTCTTCCCCATCTCAAAGAGTTCAATATCCGGTTATGCTTCTCACCTTTTAAGCGATGATAATGATTTGCACTTTTCAGCTTCCAAATGTGGACTATCTATAGCCAGCATATTGAAGAGGAGGGGGCAAGGTTGGGGGGGGGGGCAAGATGACATCATTAACACAGATTTAAAAACAGAGAAATATAAATAAGCACAGAGTTTGGTGCTCTTGTTTTGTGCTCATCCTTGTTATCACAGGAGATGTCTTTCAAATAGTCATTTTCTACAGTAATTCCATGTTAAAATGCATCTCTCCAGCTTGTGTGTGTGAAACTCCAGTTCCCAGAGGGAAATTCACTCTGTAAACTCAAATCTCCTCTTTTTAACTAGCTCACCCCCCCCCCCCCCCCCATATAACCTAATCTGTACCTTCAGAAACCTCCCACAGATGTCATAGCCCTTGTATAAAATCATGATTGCCTGACCTGTGCAGATATGTGATGAGTGCAGTTAATGCTTCTGTAGGAAAGAGGGACCTGATCACTCCCCCCAGTTGCCCACACAGCCAAACAGACTCTCCTTGGAGTTTCAAATTGCCACAATTTCCAGCAGCATGGGGCACAAATTGAACCCCTGCCATTCTTCTGCCATTATCTTAGTTACCAAACACAAAAGGGGCAAAGCTAAAAATGTTTTATGACACACAGAGAAAATTACAGTGGCACCCAGAGTCCCATTTTGCTCCAAAGGCTTGACATGGGATTTAGA
Organism: Anguilla rostrata; assembly: GCF_018555375.3. Lineage (NCBI taxonomy): Eukaryota > Metazoa > Chordata > Actinopteri > Anguilliformes > Anguillidae > Anguilla > Anguilla rostrata. The sequence continues at coordinate 21,545,572 of NC_057947.1, forward strand.
AATACCTTCCTCTAGTGCAGCCAGAGAAGACAAATTATGCCTTGCAATGTGAATTTGGTTCACTTCTTTTTGAAGAAAGAAAACACATTTAAGACAGAATGGCATGCAGATTTTTTTTCTCCCATGAGTTAAATCATTTTTGATTTCCACCAAAATAATATTGCAACAAATTCATCTGCCTGTGTCTCTACCCTTTGAATGACAAGGTTCAACATTCATTCAGTTGCTAAAAAGGACTGGAATTTCATACTTTTAAAAAACGTGTTCACAGAACTAAAATAACTCCAACTCGAACAGCAGACAGGGTTTGGCACCTCTTCTGATCGGACATGTTTAAAGGAACCAGATTGCCAGACACAAACTGCACATGAATTGTAATAATCCTGAACATACGGTTGAAAAGGCAGAAAAACAAACACACATCCCAGTCTTTTTGTAGGTGCTGGAGATATAGAGGAATTCAAAGGTAAAAGAAGGAAAACCCCACACACTACTCTTGAATGCTCCCAATTATTGATCTATATACACAACATCAGGTAGACTTTAGGGTGAAAATGTTGTGTATATGGTTCAATAAATGGGAGCACTGAAGCAGTGAAGAACAATGTGCAGGGTTTCCCTTGTTTTTACCTGATAATCCTAAACATGACGTGGTCTGTACGAAGCAGTGTGGAGTTCATTATTCCAAATCAGACTTCTGGCCTTTGGAGAGTCAAAACAACCAGTTTATAAAGTATGTCCACATGAGCCAAAGATTCATTATTTATTTACTTAGTTATGTATTTTTTACCTCTTGTGAAGTTAATTTTTGTGGCCTAGAATATTATACGTTTTTGCGCATCAGAACACAGACAGCAGTCACTGTCATGATTTTATGTAACCATTAGGCCTACATATGCCAAAAAGTATTTGAACACAACCATGTCGCATATACTGTACACAAACTCTGACTACAAAGCGTTCCTTCGGGGGCAAGAAATTCAGAAATGAGATTCCACCATCTAGGCTTATCTATATCCAAGAGGAGTGATTAATCAGTGTATCATGGCATTGGCCAGTCCGTCGAAGAGCCTGCTTTTTTAAGTGGTTTGGCGGACCGTTAATGAGTGGGAATGGCAATTAATTCTTGCTCGGGTTAGACCTGTCAGCACGAGGGCACCTGCTGTTAAACAGGCGATGGCGCCATTGCTGACTAATGAGAAATCAGATCTTGGAGCACACTGAAACCTTGACAGCATTACGCTTAGTCCTGTCTTCCTCTATCACTCCATCCCCTGCACTCCCTTTCTGAGGAAAGCGGTAGCGACGTGGTTTGTGATTATGCAACAAGAATGACCTCCAAACACACGGCAGCAAGTTTTATTCCTAAAGGGCACACTGATGTAGACTACGTTGTCCATGCACGTTATCACCCCGTATCGCATCTGTAAAGATCCAGCAGTATAAATGGATAGAGCGTGAAGCCCCAGTTGCATAGAGCCGCCCTAGATAAGAGCAACGCAAATAAATAATGTATACAGCATGCACTGACCTCTTGTAGACGTACGTTGAGGCTCTTACAATACTCTGGGTGTGAGAAGTGTCTTTGTCCAATTTGTTGGCCCGCTATATTTAATAACTACTAATTAGTTATTAAATTCGCGTTTTCCAATCCTGCCAGTAGCCTACTTGTGTGTGTTTTTGATCCTTTTTTCCACAAAATTTGGCCATAATGCATCAAAAACAAAACTGTTTTAATGGTCACTGGACTCCCTGCTGTCAGCGTTTTCCGCGCTATTAGAGAGACACGGGTGACCCCCTGCGTAAGGCAACCTGATGTGAATACGTGGCACCCATAGATCCTGCCTGACAGTTAACATCTTCCTGGCACGTACGCTTGTGAACAACGTTACTTTCATCACTTCTCATTACGAAGACGGCTGACTTCACATTAGATTGCATTATCTGGGGCAACTTATCCACATAATGTTAAGATGTTTTTTTTTCACTGACACAATTGTAGTGAAGTGGCTCGCTCGCGGGCACAACAGCAGTCCGCCACCTGGAACTCTACGACATCTAGGTTCTTTAGTCTATCTATGCGCATCCTACAAAATATATAAAATATCAGTGTTGCTTTCAAATGATAACAGAAGGTGCTTTTTTGGCACCATGCCATTATTGCATTTTGCGTCAAGCCACGAATAGAGTCGCTCATTTATTTAACCCAACTATTTAATTTATTACCGAGAGAATCGCGGAACAATTTCTTAAAAGCTCAATAAAATACTTCAGTGGTGTTTAAGCTGAACATGTGCCGAATAAAAACACACTTGGAAGTGTCTTATGTCACGGAACAACCTACTTGAGTTTGGGACTTTCAGACTTACTTGCAAAAAAGTGGCTCATGTTCACTTCAAACTTCCAAGACACTTGAACGCGCTTTTAATAAACTAAATTATCATGTAATTATTGTAATTCCATTATTTTAACAAAAACACGTTTAAAGCCATTTGATGTGCGGTTGCACTGTGCTTGTCATAAAAAATGAAAGCGCGTCTAAGAAAGCAGTCGAAGTCCAATTTAGAAGGGCCGGTGTGGTTGCAGTCAAACAATTCAATCACCCAATTAATGAATCTTCATCCAAAAACTTAAGGATAGATTCGGTGCTTGCCTACCTACCTGAAAATATTGGTAGCACATAAACCTTTTTCGAATAACACTGGACCACCTTCGAGTAATTCGTGCAGCTTGACAGACTCCAGGGCAGGATTAGTAATATTGGTATCCTATAATGACAGCAAGAACAACATTTCGGCTACGACAAATATCGCCTAGGATTTCTACAGATGTCCATCTAAAACAGGACTACAACACTATTAAAAGGCAGCAGCAGCATACGACCGCAGAGAATATGACACTGAACGTGACACAGTTTGAACTGAGAAGTTCTGCGATCTGAAAACCTAACACGGTTCTCTTGTAAGGAGTGGTGCGTAATGTTAAATTAAAGCACCTACATACACACCAAGGATCTAATTCACGAAACCACCTTCAAATTACAAGCTTCTTCCCACCAGTATTATTATAAAGCTTATTTAATCGTAGCAAGACAACCTATCAAAAGGTCTCAAGTAGGCTAGCCTATGATATGTGTGTACAATGTTTTCCAGATGCGCTTTACGATGTTTTGACGTAGCTACTGTACAGTAAATGGACGATTTACCGTTAATAATTAAATGTTTATTTGACATGTCATAACCAGGGACAATGGGTTCATTTATCAATCCTGATACTATTTATTGGGTTATTCACCATCCTCTGGAAGCATTCAAAGGCTATACTGTGGGTGGCATTTGATATTTAAGGTTTTTACTGTTTAATCCAACACTTCTCTATCCAAGATATTTGATATGAAACATTCTCGTATCTGAGCCCTTTCAGAGTCATCCTAAGTAAGTGTTGTAGCCTATTAAATATTTTTCATTTTCATATTGTATATCCCTAAACACAGTTTTGGTACACATTCACTTTTCCCTATGCGTAAAACTAAAACTTTTCGCAGAATTTGAAACTTCTTTCGGCCCCGAATGTCATCATAACAAACGACATTCTTGTGACCACTTTACAACCGCAAAACTTTAGGGGGGAAACATTTCATTAATTCTATCTCATAAGGCCTTAAACTCGTTCATAGATAATACAACACCCTTGGATTACAACAAAAAAAGTACAACGAAAACACTATTTTTACCTTCAAGTCGCCAGAGGAATGACTTCGGCACGGCTGGGAAACAGTGGCGGTTTGGTTCATCTTTCAAATCTGAACAGCTCCGATGTTTCCAGAGACTATAGAACCTCAAGCACAGACAAGCTTGAGAGCGCTACTGATAGCCCGGCGTCTCGCTGCGATGTACTGTACGCTGCTCGCTGCGTTCGGGGACCACAGGAGGCACGTTTGAGATCCTACGCTAGTTTACTTGTTCTTCCCCTCCTCCACCCTGTGACATGCGCGAATCCCTAGCCAGTAATCCAAGTAAGTATAAACCTCGCAGCATAACTAGTGTGCCAACTGTACAGGGATGTTTTCGTTTATGCGCTATATAAAGTTTTTTGTGTCCTGGATCTTTAGCCGTTATGATGTCCGCTTTGAACACTGTTCACGTTTTCCATTCATTCAATGACTGCGTGGAGCCACAGGGAAAACAGTCGCACTATCGCTCTGCCCGAAATTGCATTACATTGTCGGCGTTTTTGTCCAACAGAGCTTTACTGTGATATATTTATTTTTCAAGTCTATCAACAGTTTATATTCTTTTTCAATGTATATATTTTGTCCAGCCATACTGTGCTAAATTCAAATCTAAATTCATTGTCCTCACTCTTTATATTTCGCAATGCATGGTCAGTTGTACCCAAGGAAGTGAATTTGGTAAATACAGATTATCACCTCATAAAGCGATTGGCCTTTGCACGCACAAGTAATGGGTCCCTTGCTGCAAATAGCCACTGGTCGTATCCTCTGAGGAGCACTGCATTGCCATGTGGATCTCGCTTTAAATGGCAAAATACGTTAACAGTAGGTTAGGCTACGTGCCTGTTTCCATGACCGGCAACAAAAGTTGCAAACGTGCCGCAGAATGTTTATTTTTTTAATTTTATTTTTTTATGCTTTTGTACCCATTTGTATGCACAGGGATGTTTGCGTATGCATGCGCATGTGTGTGTAGAGGTGGAGAGGGGATAGCCTACAACTGAAAGTGATATTGGACATAAATCGTGTCGTTAGCCTACCATTTTCGTGTCATTTATTATTATTATTATTTTTCTGTCAAGCCTTTGAAAGCATTTGTTCAAATGGAAAGTTTTAACGCACATTGGAGCCTATGGTGGGGGTGGGATTGGCTTCCGTAGCCTTTTGGTGCAGTAAAACACTCCAACACTCCGAAAAAGGCTCATCTCATTAACACACATTTTATTCATTACATGCTTCATTATCTGGAGTATAAAACCAATGGAGCTCTTCAAATAGTAGTAGTAATGATCTACAGGTATTATATTAATCAAAAACGTTTAACATAAATTGAAGTGTGGAAGTCTCAACTTGTGCATTTTGGTCAGTGAATAAATTCCCAATCAGTGTTCTGTATGGAGTTGCCAGTTGTAGATTTTTTTTTTTTTTTTTTTACCACAATTGCTGTTCTGGGAAAGAGCATGACAAACAAATAACAGGGTCAATTCCTAGCCTCCATATATCTCCCCCTTGTCAACAGTGAAACCCAGGGGTACAGGGCAAGACGGAGGGGAGGACAGAGGGCCACTGCAGGGCTTCCGAAGGCCGCAGCCCCCTCCTGACGAGTCCAGCATAGTGGACAGATGGCTTCATTTATTTATTTTACAGATGCTTATTCGTAGAAAACTACAACACTACACACAATAAGGTTAGATAACCAACACAGACACAAAAAGCTAAGACAATAGAAAAAAACATAACAATACTGTAATATCATTTTGGCCTGCATGCATATATGCGCCATACCAAAGTGAAAATGTTCATCCAAATACACTGTGGAAAGACATATGGTATAATTATGAAGAGCGCCTGGAGCAAAGCAAAGGCTTAGATTCAGAGACTGGGACATGGAGGCAGGCTCCACGCTCTGGTTTCCAGTGCTGGCTGCTGTGCCCCAGCTGAGCCGGCCGCTCCTGGAGCACCTGGACACTCTGCAGCCTCCCTGCAGCACACTTCTCCAGCAGAGACCCGCTGCATATTCCAGGGGACAGAGTGTTAGCTGGCTGCGGTATAGCCCAATGTACAGGAAACTGAGCTTATAACCTAGAGGTTGGGATCTGGCAGTTGGACCCTTGAGTAAGGTACTGAGCACAAATTGCTTCAGTAAATATCCAGCTGTATGGATTTGTATGTAAAATATAAGCTATGGAGAGCATCTGTTAATTGCCTGACTTAATGACCTGTATAGACTTTTTTGTAATGTAAGCATCAACGGAATCATCACAGGGTCACTTACGTTACAAACAATCTCAGGATCATGCAAAGTGGGGAATGAGATGTGTGGAGGACTGAAATAATCAAAATAATAATGAAGAACCCCTGAATTGTTCTTCTCTGACTGATAGTTTGCATTTCCATTTTGGGGAAAATGACTTTCTTAAGAGAATGTAAAGCAATGACTTTGTATTAACCCTGCAGTTCTGCATGCAACACTCCACGTTCATTACCCCCACAGGGGAGATTGAGTGCTGTGGGGAACTAAACGCCTCGGTACACCAGCTTAATACTGCAGCTGTCAGGCTACATTTCTCACAGAAACAATATGCGTAAATGTCTGCCTACGAAACAGAGACGAAATGAACTGCAATTTCGGCATTTCACTTATGTTATGCTATTCATTCCTTAAGCAAGCGACCTTAAATAGGAAACAGTACATATGTGCCGTTTTGCATATATTTTAATCAATATTTTAATATATTTTATTTTAAACTTTATCATCTTTAAAATGATTAATATAGGGTGACTCCTATTCTTTAAACAATTCCATGTTCACTGGATCTTTGAAAAAAAAATTTAAAAAGCAAATTATGAGAAAAAATGATGTTAATTTACCACCTTTATTAATGTTGCCTCCTGGAGCCTGCACTTTCCTCCAGCATCAGCTGCCTTTGAGTGAAACTGGTGTCTCTTTGGCTATACCCTCACAAAGGCTCAACAGGCTCAACCGAAGCAGACTGCAGAACTACTGGCTAGCTGAAACTGTTTAAACTATGTGCAGAAGAGTCCAGCTCACAGCTGCCTAATACAAAGGTAGACATAAAAATATATTAAACAACGGAATGTTAAAAATGTCCCAGCAACGTTACAAAATTTAATTTCACTTAATTTAAATTCAAAAGCCTAAAAAAAGTTTTAAAGCCTATTTTTATTTGACTGATTCATGGAAGGATATAACAGTCAGAGGGAAAAGGCAATCAGTGTGCAAAATCCTGTTAATTTGCATACATTCATGATAATTACAGTTAATTTTCATTCTTTTCTATGGAAACTTTCCCATTTTGAAAATGTCCACAATGTTGCAACTCTACATGGATCTGGATATCAAACTGATTGAACTGGAGCAGTTCTGCTCAAAGATCTAGCAAATTTGCACAATGGCACTGTCCCTTCCAGAATTTTAACCAGTGGCCCTCCGATTGCAAGGCCAAACTACCAACCAAGAACATCTCTAGAATGAATATTTCAGAGTGAAAATCTTTCAAATGCACAGACTCTCTGGCAATGTGATTTTTGCTATATAAAATAAAAGTAGGCAATTTTAATATATTAGTACATCGTAGTGACTGAACTGAGAGTTTGACCGACAGCGGTTTTATTTGGTCAAAGATCTTCACCACTGTGTTACACAGCCTTCTCTTTATCATCACTAACACACTGATTTAAAGAAATGGATTGATTATTGATTGCTACCTGTGGACAGCCAGTGCACTGACCCTCACACACTGCTGTCAGAGGCTTCATCCCCCCGTCCGGCTGCCCCAGAGATGTCAAGAAAAATTCTCATCCTATTCATTCAGGAGTCTGTCTGAAAGTTAGATTTTCTCATTCGCTTTTTATTGGAATAAGCAATACTATCCCCCAAATAACTAGCTTTTTGTGAAAAGCCTGACGGTGAGTTTAAATGTCCTGAGGCTATAGCTACTTTAAGGATACTTGGGAACTGGTCTTTTTTAGAACAGCCATCTTGTGCTTGCGGGTCAGCCAGAGGAATTATAAAAGGTGCCCTTTGCAGCATCACCAGGCAAACCTTTGGTGGATACATGACGGGAACAAAGCAGCATCCAGGTGAGCCGTGAAGGCGTGAGAAATCGCAGCCTTGCCGCACATCGCCCACCCCAGATCCTGCCGGAGCCGGCCCAGAGATAACACATTCTCTCACATCAATAAGTAAACCCCCTGTGATCCAGTGGGCTATCAGGACAGTCTTTGAACTCCTCTGTACATGTCTCTTCGGCTTGAAAGCATCAGCAGCTGATGGGCGGGGGGTGAGTTTTTTTTTTTTTTTTGAACTAAAGGTCGAGAGACAGAGGGTGTACCATCGGTTCAGACATGAAATCACTCCCTGAATTAAACCAGACTGCCGTCAGCACGCACGTTTGGGCACTATGGTTTTTAGGCTTCGGAAAAGGATGGGAGACCTTAAAGTGAAAGCAACTAGGAATAACTGTGGTTTATTGTCATTTGCCTCTGACAGACAGGTATGAGCGCTTCAGTAGCTTTGGTCATGTGTAAACGGTCTATGCGTCCTGTCAATTAAGGCCACACTTGTCCTTCATGAATTACGCAAGACTGCGTTTGTTTTATGTCCAAATATCCTTATGCTGCATTTATAACTTCTGGAATAAAACAAATGCTCTCTCACTCTATTTCCGCATACTGGAGTCACATGCCAAATCCTTCCCAGTGTTCAAATATGGGACCTTGGGACTGGCAAATGTACTTGAGGGGACTGGACTTAGAACCGGAAGGTTGCAGGTTGGGGTCCAGAATGAGGCACATCATGTAATTGCACCCTTGGGCAAGGTGCTTAACCTGAAATGTTCCAGTGAATATTCAGTTGTATTCATGGATAATTCAGACTGTGTCAGCCCAAGTTAAGTAAGTTATGTAATTTCTGCTGTACAAAGCATCTTAAGAAATTCAGTCTAAGCGTAATTCCAGTCACTAATTTTAAATATAATTCATTACTAATATTAGGGTATAAGCATGTCTTATTCTGTTCACGCACCAAGTGATCACCATCTGCTGCTAGGCCTACGTTCTATTACAGTGCTCCCTGCAGAAGGTCTTGGGTTTGAATCCCTGTGTGGAGCTTGAATATTCTCCTCATTTCTGCATGGGGTTTTATCCAGGTATTCCAGTTTCCTCCCACAGTTGAAAGACATGCAGGTTAGGTTAATTGTAGGGTCTAAATTTCCCCTGGGTATGTGTGTGAGTGAACGGTGTGTGTGCTCTGCTTTGGAAATGGTGTATTCCTGCCCCTCACCCAATGCATGCTGGGATAGGCTCCAGCACCCCCTGAGACCCTGACCAGGAATAAGCAGGTTAGACAATGGATTGATTGATGGTCCACTCTCTACACCCCCAATGTAGCCACTGTGGCACAAGACGGCAAGCTACCACTTTCATCCACAGAGGGAGAGGGGAGAGACGCTACTAAGCTGTTACTGTCTGTGTCTCTCTCTCTTTCTCTCTCTCCCTAACAGAGCAACAGCACAACAGCATTTCAGCGGAGAGATGTTGCCTGCGGATTGTTGATCATCGTTGTGGGTTTCACTTTCTGCTCCTCTCTAATGTCATAATCAATAAACCAATCAATCAGTCAGCGGGGTGTCCGGGTAACCACTTCCCCCTCATTAATAGGCTGACTGCATCGGTGCTGACAGGTCACATGCTGTACAGTGACTTGAGACTGGCCACCTGTCAGTCCTTTTCCACTCCCAGAGAAAAGCACTCTGTGGCTTAGTATTTTCCGGTTTTGATCCATTCACCTCAATGTCTTGCTTTAATGAAACTTTGCTAACCCTTATATACATAGGAATATACGAAGTCCAAATGCAGGTTATAAATTTCTATATATATATCCAAATGAACGACCAAAACATAAAACATATCAACTGCCACTTTCATATATCCAAAGTTCTGCAAACAATTTGTTGCATAACTCATACTATATATTGTTTAATAACTATACATACATAGCATGTACGTGAAACTACATTATATCTAAATTCAGTATGTTGAGGGATTTTAGATATTTAAAAAAATTATTTAACCAGGAAACTTCTCCAGTGAGAATAGGCGAGTAAAAATGGGAGCACTGATAATGTAGTTGCACATATAGCTGATTTGATAGAACAAGGACACATTTTGCCACAGCAAGCATCTTCTTCAGAATCCCTCTTCGAGGTTGGGCAAAATGCTTTTTTTACTGGTTTCAGATATTTAATTTCAAGAAGATACTTTCTTATGTTACTTTGTGTTGATTGAGTCACTTCCTCCCAAAATGTTTAATTTCAAAATTTTCAGCGCAAAAAACAAACAAAAAAAAAACTGAAATGAAACTCCACTCCGTTCCTCCCTTAATTATAGTGTTGTTTTAATCTTGTGATAGAGCATGGACCATGGTGAATGAACAGTCCCCACATCAAACAGAAAAATGAGCATAATTGTTCTTATGGATGAGATTAAAACATTTCATATGATGGATTTCAGACTCAAATGGCACATAGTCATTATAGGCAGAGAAGTTAGAAGTTAATCGGGAGAGCTGAATTTATTCCTGGTATGAAAATTACAACTATAATTAACTGCCACAGGGGGGAAAATGTTTAATACACTCATTACAATGCCTGCTGCTTCTCCTTCTCAAACCCATCCACTGATTGACAAAGTACATTAATAATAATAAAATAATAATTGCAATAATAAATGAGTCTTCCTCAGTGTGCATTATTAGACAAAGCCCTGGTTGGTGTTCTGCAGCTCGTGCTTAAGCCCAACATTTTAAAATGAAATAGCTTGGCTCTTAACTGTAGCGACATTAATTCTCATTATTTTTATAATATTAACTCTACTGGGAGTAAAATTTCATATTGTGAGGAACATTTTGGTGCCTCAACAGGTTGCGTATATTTAAATATGAGATCAAGGAGGAAGCATTGGGATTTTTAAGAAATGCATTCATATGATCATGAATAAATGCTGTTAATTACATTCTTGCTTTCAAATGAAAAAATTTTAATTAGTCCTCTGTTATCTACCCTCCGGATGGCAAAAATGTAATGCATGCCTTTGATTTCATCTAGGTTCAAAAATGGAAGAATGCATGTTGAATTTACCTTACAGCAGTCCAGTGAAAAGGTTCGAGTTTCACCCGTGTGTAAGTGCTTAATGTACAGCCGATGACCACCAGGGGAGCATAGCGCAGACAAAATGATGTCTAAATTATGAATACTGAGTGACTTCGCCCCCTTCCTCCACGTCCACATGCAAAGCGGCAGTTAGAAGTACGCGGGGTCCTGGTTGCATCTGTGGGGGGTTTTCATGCATTTTCTTTAATTATGAATGAAAGCCATTTCTCTGAAGCATGTTAAGAGCAGATGGCTGATGTGCTGGACTAAGGTGAAGTGACGTGATGCGGGTCCTGGGAGATAAGCCCACGGTGAGAGAAATGGGCCACTGATCAAACTAGCCTGTTTAAGTAGTTATAATGCACAGCCTTTCACAGTCAATGAAAAAACTAACACATAACTATGTTTTTCTGTGATAGGTTGTTGGTTTCCACACAAACATTGAGCTTTGAGTTCATTGGTTGCTGAAAGAAAGTGTTACTGAAGAAAGTGCATTGCAGCCTGATTGTCTCTGGGCCACCTTGTTTGTCTCACTACTGTACCCGTACAAATACTTTTTAAAAATATATATTTTATTTGATATGATACATATTTACTTTTAAATATTTGGTTTTACATATCATTTCAATAAACGTGCAAGACCTATGTAATACTGGTTCTTAGACTATATCCATGTTTTAAACAGTAACATATTTGAAGCAAAACTGCTGAAATAACAAATACCCTGCGAGGACATATGGATCGATCGACAGATCTATTGATGAGACATCAGAGCCCCATTCAGTATTTAATTCTGGAATTTCAAAAATAATTCATGTGCCCCTGACCAGAATAAGGCCCACAGCCACATGCACAACAGACATTCTGAGAATAAGTGCTATTTTTGAAAATCAATTTCAAACCAGAGAAGACACTGACCTTCAATCAAGATATGATGACAGTATGCTCCACTGCTGAAGTGGTGAAAATTAACTGTAGAAGCACCATCAGCTTCAACTTCACCAAGTGGAAAACATGGTTGTTGAAGTATCCACACACGCAGTGAGTCAGTCAGTGTGGAATGCAGCCATTATTTTTTTTATGTAACCTTTATTTGACCAAGCAGGTCAACTAAGAGCTCAATTCTCTTTTGCAGTGACGACCTGGGGAATTAAAGTGGGTTGGAATTCAAGGGATTCTGTAACCAATCAGATGCAGGGAGGTGAGTTGGAAGCCACATGCATAGAGCTAATTTTGCAGGAATTTGACCAGGACACCAGGGCCACACGCCTAGTCTTTCAAAAAGTGGCATGAGACTGAGGCTGCAGCCTCCAGAGATGAAAATAACCCGGCAGTACGGCTGAGAAAATCACCACGAGTCACTGATTGGACATTTTAGTTAATCATAGGACAGCTGGCACAGAGCAGATGTGTGAGCATGTGTGTGTGTATTTGCATGTGTCCAGGGGGTGGGGGAAAGGGGAGGGGGGGGGGGGGTAATTGTGGAGAGAGTAGTCAGGTTGGTCTGAAACACAAGTCTGCATGCAATATAACGAACCAATGAATGTAGGTGTCGATGCAAATTAACCTGGAAACAAAGAGTCAGCAGGGATCATTCCCAAATGGGAAATAAACATGCATGACACACACGCTATATAACTGTGTGTGTGTGTGTATATATATATATAGAGAGAGAGAGAGAGAGATAGCGAGAGCACATGTGATTACAAATGTTCCAGTCACCTAACATTTCTCATTTTATATATATACTGTATATAGAATAATGTAAAACCTGTTTAGTCTCCATCACATTTATCACTGATCACCACTGCGCCAGACAGAACTGAGTTTATTTTACGATGCATTCTCTGGGAGGAGGGATATCGTCTCAAATCCCAGTGGCAAGCTCTCCCCTCGAGGGTAATACCTCACGCTGCCTTCTCAGCACAGTTTGCAGAAGATATGAAATGCAAGTGCCTTAGATTTGTCCCAGATAAGAGACTCAGCCAGGCAAAATGGGGGGGGGGAAGAGGATGGAAGGTCAGGCTGGCGGACAGCATGTCAAAGCAGCCCTGCATGGAAATGTGAGTTTTTTGCACACGCCCAAGCACAGGTGCCGTTAAAATACACAGTGGGAAGCCAGGCACTCGTGTCATGGAAGGCGGCTGAAAAAACAACAGTCGCGTGCACTGAAATTCAGACGAGTGCCTTCATCAAAGCGCTAAAGAAACCGCGGAGATTATCCATATTCATTACTATTTATGGCATTTGCTTATTGAATGAAGCGGTATGATGGGAATACGTGCATAAGCGAAACAGCTGTGGGTTATTTCCCCTGGGACGCTCCTCTCTGCAGAGGGCGCTGGGAGAAGGGGGGGGGGGACTGGGGCGGGGGGGGGGGGGGAGTTAATGGCAGCGACAGTAACTGTCAGTTTGTTTCTCTCACACTTATGAGAAACGCTCTTCGAAACAAAAGAAAAAGCTTTGCAAGTGCTTATTTCCAGCTAGGAGAGGCACGTGGCCATCAACCCATATCATTTCTGAAAGGCTTATTGAGATTTTCATTGCGGACGTATCCAAACCTTCATTTACTCCTGGAGCAGTGCCTCCTTGTCATAGAACAAATCAGCAAAAACATGCAAATAAAAGAACCCAATGGGAAATGCTTGGTGGTGGCGGCGACTACTTTCATGATATTTCTTCGCCTCTAGTGGTAAAAAGTTCAGCCAGTCAGTCAGGCAGCCATGCTACATCCTGCTGTTGCAAGCCCACATTATCCGGGTGGATGCTACACATTGGCGGTTATTGACATGACCGCCTCCTCCCCCTACTTCACTGTGAAGCGCTTAGAGATGAAAAGTGCTAGATAAATGCAATGCATTATCATAATTATCATTATCATCAGTATGAAGGCAGTGTTTTAAACATTTTAAATAAGGGTATGCATGCATCTGTGTGTGCATGTGTATGTCTGTGTGGGGGTGGATAACAACAACCATGCCTCACCAAACAAACTTAAAGGACGAAGAGGTCCACTAATGAACGTCTGGGGATTAGCTTTTAAGGACAGATTGAGTTCTGTTTGAAAGACTCAATACTCTCTGGAGGAGAGAGTGAAATAAGCAGGCCGGTGCTGCTGAAAAAAAGCAAAAAAAACAAAGGGAACAGACACCATCACCCTCCCCCCTCAATTCTCCATCACCTCAGTCTCATGAGACAGCCACCCTTATGGTTTCACTGACACCATTATCCATGTTTTTGGCTGAGGACCATAATTTGCCATTCACTTGTACACACACCCAAATAGTCAAAGAGCCCCCACTTGCTTTGAGCAGTTACTCGTTAGTCAATCATGAAAACAATGTGATGTTTTTGCATGCTATTTTTGTTCTGAGGAGACCGCAGCAACATCAACAAAAAATTCTGCAAATACTCCTGATTATAAGCATATCTGGTATATATGATGCAGCCAATAAAATGTTCTCTTCCAGAAATGAATATGATATGTGGAAAAAACAAAAAGGGCATGGTCTTTCGCACAGGGTAAATATTCTTCATTCGGATTGGCTCACTAACAGCCATACTTGGGATTGGATAATGTTTCTGTCAGCCTTGGTCAATTTTCTGCAGAAATTACAACAACCAAGACCTGGCAGGCCAGTAAAACCTTAGAAAAAAGCATGCAGCACACCATGTGACATGGAAACAACTGCAAAGGCTCAATTTAAAACCTTACTTGTCAAGTAAGATTATACAGTGAGTATTATGAAAAAGATTAAAGTGAATCCAGCCTGTGGACTCCATATAGAGAACATGGGTTCACCTTGTGCTAGATGCATGATTTGCCTCTGGATCTGTGGATTCTCATTAAGAGTTATCCCTAATCCACTCTGACTGGGTTACTCTGGTCCCACGCCGCTACAGTATAATATAGTTTCTTTTTCATCTCAACTCTTTGGATCATAATGAGAATACTCATTAAGTTCAATTAATCCAAACGCCCGAGAGCGCAAGTGCACTCAATAATGGATGACTCGGTGAGATTCTGAAGAATACTCACGACTTCTGTGATTTCCGTTCTCTGCTTGAGCTCTCCGTCTCAATCGCACATGGTACACGAGTGAAAACAGCAGATGGACCAGGAAATGGCACACAAATGCATACATTCTCTCACACACGAACATGCACTCGCTCATTCCCTCTCTTTCATTCTCTCTCTTACACGCCCATACACAAACACGCATACATGTACACGTGCAGAAACAAACACACACGTCTAATTGTAAATCAGTAATCGGGAGGTGTGTACTGTCGGTACATGGACTGTGAAACCATATGCCTGTTTACGGAGATTTGTCAACAATACCCAAAATAAATGCTGTGGATAAAACCATTCTTCATCAGAGAGAGAGAGAGAGCATGAAAGAGAAAGAATGAGAATGTCTGTGTGTGTGTGTAAGAGTGAGAGAGAGAGAGAGAGAGAGAGAGAGAGAGAGAGAGATCAAAAGAGTGAGCGAGAATAAGAGAGAGATTGTGTGTGAGGGAGTTGGTCTGTATGAAGACAAAACAAGTGGCTATTTTGGGCAAATATCTTTCCCTAGTTTTTCAAAACAAAAATGGCAGTTGAATATGCAAATTAATGTTCTAATTCCAAAATTACACATAAACTAGACAAAGTGTATATGTGTAAACAAGATACATCATCGGGCCTTAAACAGAACAGTGCTCAGCAGCAAATTATGTATTTATACATTACCATTATGTCCAAGACACAAATATCCCTTTGGAGACAATAAAGGAGAGCTCTTGGTCACCCCTGGCATAGTAATGTAACGATCCGCTCCTGAGGCTGCCCAACTGCTCCATTGACAGTGAATTCATTTCTAGTGCAGTGGTACACACAGCATCCACTGCCCCCTGGAGACCCAAGTGTGAGCCGCGCCTGGTCTGCACTGTGGACGTTACAATAGTAAAACTACTACTACTGTAGCCAGCCTGACCCATAAGCAACTAAAGCGACTACTAAGGGCCCTGCGTCTCGGCAGGGGCTATTTATACTAACATATATACTATATATAAAACATATATAATATGTATATTTAACACAAAATCCGGAGACTTTGCTTTGTTTTTCTAAGAAATCTGCATTATTACTATATTTGTATGCTTCTTGTAAACATCTCTGAAGTTCAGACTTTGAAGTTGGTAGCATTTTCTGCTTCACTCAATCCAAGTAATCCCAAACACGTTCAATGATGTTGAAGTCTGGGCCAGCCAGTACATTATTCCAAGAACACCAGCAGCTTGATCGTCTTAGCAGTGTGCTTGGGGTCATTATCTTACTGTAGAATTAATTTGCTCTCAATCAAAAATGCATGATATATTAAGACTTGTTTGTATTTATAAGCATTTATGATGCCTTCAATCAAAACCAAATCACGAACTCCAGATGTGGTTAAACACCCAAAAACGTGCACTGATCCTCCGCCATGCTTAACTGATGGCTTCAGACATGATTCCAAGAGCCTCTTTGCTTTGGCGGCACACATACTGCCTTCTCTTACACTTAAAAATCTCAAGTTTCGGTAGTTTACCAGTTCTTGCTTGGTTGTTAGGAGTACCATTTTCTCTATATCTTGCAACAATCTTTTGAACTCCAGATTTGGAAACTCCTGTATTTCCCCAATTATTTTCCTTAGGTTTTTCTCCTTCCTTATCCAGTTGAATCATCTTATTTCTAATCTTTGGTTGCATTCAATCTACAAAAATCAGCTTTTAGGTACCCCAGAGTTGTGACTAACAGCTGTACTCATTCCCATGGCTGTTACCCTTTTGAATTCAGAGACGAAGGTGATGAGATGACCAGAGAGGCTCATCGTTCTTGATTGACCTTGAATGTGTAAAAGGGGCATCACAGAAAAACTTGACTAGTTTCATGTCTAACTCGAACTGTTTCTTTATTCCTTGTGTATGTGTTATATTAAAATGCATGCTGTGCCCTCTTGTTAATGTTATCCATCTTAGACATATCCACGGGGTCATGGAGCAGCCATGTTAACCAGCTGAAGCATATCCACGGGGCCATTACACATTAGTCATTAGCCTCTTCAGGCTTTTAGCACCTTATTGTTGTGGCACGGTTTCGCACATTTTGTGCGAAATTAAGGCAGGCAAATACATGTCACAAAATACAGCTTTCCAATAAAACCACCCCAAACACTCCACACTGGTGCACTCAAGCAAGTCCTATATGTAGCTGTACTAATTGCCTGATTAATCTCAGTGTGCTCAAATGTCAGGCATGCTATTCCCTCCACTGACAGATGGTGGAGCCCAGAAAGTTACAGATTCTCAAGAGTGGAGTCAGATGATCAATACACATAGAAAGGGGGGAAGGGGGTTAATGGCTAGTTTGGAGACACTCTCTTATTTCATGCAATATTTTTTATATTGTTTCTACAGTATTTGAAGTGATTATACAGAATGAATTTAGATTTGAGTTTTGCATTAATTTTTTTATTGTAATCAATAATTTTAATAATAGTTGCTGCAAATGAAAGTATTTGTTCTGTTTACCAATTATATACAAATGCCTCAAATAAAGGGACTGGTCTTATGTGGTTTATTTGCAAATAACTGAAATAGACAAAACAAACATTTTAAATGACAGTTATTTGATTAGTAGCTCTATTTGACCCAGGTCTGCTCGGGACAATAGGATGAGCCAGTAATGCTATACTTGCACTCTGTTTTTGTGATAATCTATTATATTTTATTGTGAAAAGGGTGGGGGAGAAGCAGAGAGGGCTGCTGTCTCCTGAAGACTGGAAGGCCTTCAGGACCACGGTCAGCGTCAGCCTTTCCAAATGGCATGCACAACTGAGGCCGATTGGTGATCAGCTGTTGGTAGTTGGCTTAATCCAGCCTGCAGAGCTTTTTGGAGGGAAGTCTGTGAAAAATAAAGCCTTTGCTCATCCCAAACCCTCAAGGCAAGATTTCCACTTTGTAAGCCCAGATGTGGAATATATCTCTATTTTTTTTTTTTGTTTGTTTCACATATTTTTTTCTATTCCTTTTAAAATAGAATAAAGTAGCTTACGGTCCACTTATTTTTGTGCCACACCTGGCAACGTGTCACAGGGGTGCAGTCAAAGACTTTCATAGCCCAAAGGCGCCCCACTTTATGGAGGTGAAGCGCAATGTTGAACCTGCCCTCCTGGAAAGGACACACAACGCTACTATGGCTACCAATGAAAGGCAGCCTGGCAGCTGACAAGGGGACAATCATTGTGATTTTTTAAAATTTTAAACCATCCCCAATTTGTGCATTTAAGACACATGAAGAGATGGGGCCAGCTAATTAAGTTCCCTCTAAATTCACCAGACATTTAATGCACAAAATACAGCTGTGCAGTGGGGAGCAAAAGAACCCACTCTGGCCTAACTACCACACCCACACTGGGACTCTTTGTCCAACACAGTGGACAAAAACGTGGTTTAATGACAGCACGTTACAAGGCAATGCAAGCATAGGACTCAAATCACACGACTCAAATCACTCAAGTCACACATTCAAAATGACAAAAAAGGGCTCAGTAGACAAGCTGAGGGACATACACTAAAAATCACTAAACTGTGCTTGGTAGCCAAAAAGCCTGTTAAATATGAGGCGCTCCCAGCAAGCGCAGGCATGTGGGCTTGCTTTGTCAAGAACAGAGTGGTGTGAAACTGCAGAAACTGTGTGTGTGTGTATTCATGTAACACATCCACTTGCACCAACATATTATCACAATGGTCACAACACAGATTTGTTTATGAGAAATCACAGTACATGAGCTACAAATGGTTACTTTTGCCATTGTGACAACCAGCTACACCTTACCTAACGGAGAACAGTGAGAACCCCTGAGAACAGTTAATAATAATAAGTGCAAAATACAGTCACTGCCATTATGCCAATTTCCATTATGCATTACTTATTAAATCAATTGTATTTGGCTCAGATACAAATGCTACAGTATCTTTTCAATTTATTAGAAAATTTCCTTGGACAGCTTTGCCTTTTAATGGCGACTTTCTGGCAGATGTAAAAGGGATATACTGATCATGACAGCACATTCCCACCACAGGGCCATTCTCTGGCTCCTTCACACCAGTCGAATCTCAAATTTGACTTTATGGCTGCTACTTGGCAGAACTGAAACTTTGATAATGCTACATTTAATATTTTTTTATCTTTATTGAGATGAATGAGATTTATTATGAAATTATTATATTGACCATGCTCTTAATTTATCCGATGGCTGCGTTAGCACTCCTGTTTTACATGGGTCTTCCATTAAGTGAAGGAGAATGCAATGCAATCAATCAAAGCAGTAAATTATCTCTGAACAATCCCCCATAATTTGATTAAGAAGCCTGAGTGAAGAAAAAGAAAAAAAAAACATCAGTGAGCTGTCTTTCGGTCTAAAGCAGACGAGCCTATTTTTCGCACTGAGGAAATCAAACAATTTGGGTCAATTTGCAGAATAACTCGGAGCCGCATAGCAAATGGGGATAATCCTGTGGTTTATACAAAGTTGTCTGGGAAACTTGGCCGGGCAGAACGGTCCCCAGCTGCGTCCTGAAAACCCTTCCATACCCACTGAACCTAAAGCAATGTCCTGAGCGCACGCGTGACAGAGCGCCGCAGTCGTGCGGGAGATGGCTGCTTAAAGCTCAGATAAGCCTGGAGAAAGCAAACTGAGCAAACTGTCAGTTTCACTGGCTGTAAGACAGGGTACAGTGAATTACTGTAGATGGGAACTGTGGGTCAAGGTCACCAGGTGGATTGAAATAATTTACATACGCCACACGTTCCACTAATATTCACAACCCTCAAATTAAATGCTGCACTATGCATGGCACTAGTTTCGGTGTATCGGCAATTGTTACATGTTTAAAAACTTTTTATTTACATGTATGAACATATTTTGTCAGTTTTAGTGCATGCTTTTGATTGACAGTGCTGCCGTGGTTGAAGTGTACTTCAGACCACAACCCCCCAAAAACCCCTATAGCTTTCACTGTAAAGCTGGGTGGTCGTCAGATAATCATGTTAGTATCTAAAAGTCATTAAACACACAAAAAAATGACTCAGCCAAGCAAACTCTAGTCTGAAAACTCTAAAACTGAAATGATATCAAACTTCTGAAAGTGAAATATCTGTTTAAGTGGGTCACAGACTCGGCAAATGTAAGACCCACTGGTCTAGACAACCACTATGAAGTAAACAACTTTTCATTTGCACTTCATGGAAAGAAAAAGAAAACAACAAAAGGATAATGAATGTAGAAAACAAATGACTTTTTTACCACAAGCTTATGTAGCTGGTCTGCAATGGTTTTTTCTATCATTAGCCTCACACAAAAGGAAAAATTAGTGTACAATGCAGTCAATGGAGAGATTAATGACCAACCTAGAGTCACCACTGAGAGTGAGGGGAAAATACAGACATCCACTGTACCTGCACCCCAAGACAGAAAGAGCAGGATGACTCACAGATGATTAATGAGGGGGGGGGGAGCGGGTGGGACGGCTCAGCCCCTTGTGAGCGTATCCTTGCATTCTGCCCAGACGCTTCTGCTGGTCATGATACCCCTTCACCCGCAGGGACTATGGGTACCGCTGAGTGGGGTCACCGGAGTAGGCTCCAGTCTCCTTCCTGTCCTATGCTCGCTACGCTCATTTACCGCTAATCCCTTTTTTATCCAGGTGAACGGTATCAGGGACGTGTCACCGAGGAGAGTTCCGTTGAGAGCTCGGGCCATTCGGGGGGGGCGGTTGAGCGAGCATCGCCTTGGCGACCATTCATCAAATCCAAGGGAGCTGGCAGAGGGGCGGATGGCAATGTCAGTGGCACGTGCGCGGCAGGGCCGAGGGGTGAAGGTTGGGAACGTGACGGAGGCAGGCGACCCTGGCCCTGAGAGACGCACGGCGCCCTCTAGGCTCGGAGTACTAGAAACCCTGTAATTACCGCCATAAATCTAGTTTGCACTCGAGCTTTCCAAGTGCAACTGAGCCACTCTTTTCATTAAATATTGAATATGAAATTTCTGCTTTACCCTTTTTCATCAAGTCTGACATACATGATACATGCATAAACGCAATACATTTGTAGGGGGGAAGGGAAATGCTGTGTTCACTCAATGGTGTGTTTGCCAAACGTACTGTATTTTTACCCTTTGATGAGACTTATGTGTTAAGGGGCCAAACAGCCAATGACTTCAGACTTTCCTGGGACTGTTAGATTGTCTACAGTAACCTGAAGGCCAGGTACTGCATTTCTTCCTTTTTCCTCTTAGCACCCTTACTTCAGGAGGTTCCAGTTTGTAAAAGGCTGGTTCTGGTGCTACATATTACAATGACAGAATATTTTAATACACTTCAATGTAAACTTACAGGGATAGTGACAGAATTATTGCTGTTTCTCTGTATGCCAGCACATTGGATTAGAAATAAAACGATGAACAGTTAAATCTTTGCATTTAACTGTAGAGAAGTTCAATTACCACTAGTGCTTTCCGTTGTCACGTCACCTCATGAATATTAATAAGACTCAAATTGAAACATTATGGTTTCAAAGTAGAAAGATAGGACATCAAAGTCCATAATAAGTAACTGACCAAAACGTTACTCTAGAAAATCGGTGGTATTTTGTTTCAATATAGTCTGACAAACACCGCTAGCTCAGCCAATCCCATATACTGAAATACAGGGGTTTTTACTGCCATGGTAAAAATACATCAGACACAGACATTGTTCTTCTCTAAATTTATCATATATTTTGTCAGAAGGCAAATCTATGCATCTTTCACTATCCAGTTCATTCATCCTCTGATGAATGAATGCTGTTGCAGCCAGTCGGCTGTCAGACTGCTTCTAATATCAACCCCTGCAAAACTCTGAGATGTGCCCATGATTGAGACAACATTTATGAGAATGTGTATTTCTGACTGAAAAGTTAAGCTTTACAAATGTCTGTGGGTGAGTGTGTATTCCAGACAAATCCGATTTTAAATCGGGCCAATTCTCAAGACAATTATGCGTGCATTAAAAATATATTAAAATGCAGTATATTTCAGAAGTGCAATGCATCAGTGTGCACAGATAAGATGAATATTGTATAAGGCTTTCCTTTCTGTGGGTGCCCCTTGAAGGACATGTTTCCCAGAATTCTTTGCTGTTTTCTATCCGTGGGTGGGGCTTGTTGGATATATTTCTGAATTTATAAAATATGAGATTAGAGCATTTGAAGATTACTAGATGTAGACCAAAATTCCATCTGCTTCTAAGGAATTACAACCAGTTCATGGGCCATCTTGTTTGTGTCAGTAGATGTTGCCCAACTGTAACATCATGCAGAGGTGGTTCTGCACACTGCAGATAATTGATCAATGGAAAAATCACCAGGTTTGCACATTTGTGGCGTTTCCTGTTCTTTTCAGCCACACGGGGGGTGCAGTGATGGATGGCGGTGGGGAGGGGCAGACAGATCTCTGTGACCTTGCGAGGGAGGAACCTGGAGGGCTGGAGGAGGCGCAGGGGGATGCTCTCTGAACTCAGAAAGGCTGCTGAGTCAGCAGGGAAGCGGTGGTGGGGGGGGGATCTACACCCTTGCCACAATATCCCTCAACTCAGATCAAATACTGCATATTTCAAGCACACTCCCTTTTTCTTCTTTAAACAAAACTCAAGTTCCCAAAGGGGCTGGAAGAGTCATGAAGGCATATCTCCAGCAGCACTACCACCCCCACCCCCCCCCCCCCACACTGCCATGCTTTACACAAAATACTCCCTAAAAACAGACATAGTCTCCGGTGCTGTGTTGCCATGAAAACAATTTGATTGATACCAATTGATGGCCAATTCTTTTTTGGTTTGGTTTTTTCTTGCTCATAGGTGAACCCTTTCCTTTGATTGTGTTTGAGGAGTGCATTGTTGCATGCAACCTCTTTTTATTTTGCACTTTTTATAGGACAGGACACTGGGCAGAATCAGGACGTATGTTCAACGGACAGAGTGGGGATAAGGAAAATCCTTACAGTGACATCAGCGAGAATTTAGAGACGAATCCCAGACTAATCTCTGGATCACGTTACATAACCAACTCCATAAGCCAGACACACAGAACACATTATAGTTCAGTGTATGTAGTCTATTCTCTGTGCAAGAAATATGAATATACAGGCCCATACAATGCATAGCTGCATAAGTTATGACCTATGAAAGTAACACGTCGTGTTGCATTGTAAATTCAAATTAGGATGTGAAGAACATGCAATTTTCTGATGTATTATACCAGTAGTACAAACTGTTTTGAGACTGGGGGGACAGGATTTAACTGCAGCCCCTTATTTAGGTCAAAAAGAAAATTGCCTTGGTAATCTGCAAGCGGAGAATGGTTCCAGGACAAATAAATCAAAACCAAACGTTTTATGACCTTAATTCTTCCCGGTTCCTTCGGGACTTGATAAAACGTATTGTCTGCTGGACAGTGGCCACGGATCACGTCCGGCCACATGTCGAGCGGCAGTATTCCATTGTGGCCTAATGATCCGTGTCATGATTCCAATGACGTCTCAGATATGAACACGACCACTTCTTATCCCCTCCTGTCCAGCTGTTTTACAGTTTAATTAGGCGGCTGCATTCAGCTGTCCCAACGGTGTTCCATTCTCAGCCAGTAGCATACCATATTCCCACAGTAAGAAAAACCAAAGCATGAATGTGTCATGCAAATTCTTCTCTTTACTTTGGCGATGACAGTTTAAAGGAAAAGGAGGTTCCAAAGAGGATTTTTGTCACTATGGCTCAAATGTCTCCGACATGTTAACTAATAGCTTTTAGACACGGCAGGCAGAAGCCATTTCAGTTGAAGCTTTCTTTATTGGCAGGTGGGAGTAGCTAAGAGAAGTTTAAATGTAATTGAAAGGCCAAAAGACAGACTTGAGCTGGCTTTCATTCACATCATGTGAAAATAAGGTCAATCCCCATACCCATTGAACACCACTGATTCCCACTGCCATCACAGTTTAAACTGTCTGGAATGACGGGCTAAAACAAGAGTGGAACGAGGCTGTCAGGGGCCTTACACGAGATTGAATTCTCTCATTCTGTTCTCTCCCAGCATGCCTCAGGGGTTGAACACAAAGTGGCTCAATCTTTCAACTCTGCACCTGAATACTTTCAATCGTGACAGGGTTTCCCCCAGGTATTAATAGTGGAAGCGCTGCACCTGCGCAGAATTCATGAGCACATCTGCAAGCGTTAAAAATAAAATCAATAAAAACTCAGGCTCAGATCTCTATGGAAGGGGGGGGGAAAGGCACGTTGGAACTATTTAACAAAATCATGCAGTTATGATTTCACCAGGTCAGGTGTAGGCTATATCATGTGAACACAACGGCTCACCACTTCATGCCCCACTGCTTACCCTCAGGCACTTTCCCCTCCACTAACTATTTTCCAGGGGGAAAGCCTGCATGAGCAGTGGAAAAATGAAGACATAACTACCACTGGCCCCTTCACTGGGTGAGGAATCCCTCGCAGTCAGGACAGGAAGTTGATTCCCGGATTTGCTCTCGTCAATGCCGCTGGCATTTCAATGAGCTTCTGCTCTCTTTACCTGTTTTCCCAATGCAACACCAGTTTGCTTTTCTGTATGTCTGTGCAGATCTTTCCTGTCAGCAATGGTGTGCTCCTGGTTATTCAACATGAAAATGAATCTCCCTCAACCTGGCAAACAGAGAATAATTACCAGGAATTATACTGGGCACTGGAAATGAAAAAGTAAAATTTGTCTCATTAGCATCTTAACCAAGGTGGCTGTGATGTGGCCACAATGCTAGCTGGCAACAGAACAGCAGCAACGGAAAGCTAGCAATGAAATGTTATCTGTAAAATGATGGAGCAGTAAGCAATGGACCACTAGCAACATAATGCTGGGAATCGAGGCAATCAGTGGAACCTTGTCCAGCACAGAGGATTGTGTAACCAGCATTCTGTGACACAGTAGGATCTAATGTCAACAGGTTCCCTTATTCAGGCCTACTCACTATGATAACAGCTGCATAAACTCTACAGTGCACTTTGTCTATAAGCAAGACATTTACTGTATTTTATTTAATTATTGAATTGAATTGCATTGAATAAATGTTGCCAATATCAAAATAATAACATTTTATAAAATATAAAAAAGAGAAGCTGTCAGAGTGCATTTAATAAAGTTCTGAAAAAGACCTGCTCTGCAGATGCTCCTGTCCATGTTGCAAACCAATAAATAGATTTACGTGATTAGTGAATAAGGGGAACTTCTCTTTATCTCCATTTTGTTGCTCACATGCTGAAGAAATGTAAGTTTACAATGAAATTCTGATGCTGGCCACTGCATTGCTTAAGCCTTAAATAAAAATTAATTGAAGAAAACACCCAAAAATACTGCATATATGACATTTTTACCTAAAGTGGTTTGCGTCATGGTTTTGAAGTCCTAAACGGAAACTTTGCTGAGGCTTCACAAAGTATAATTCCTCCAGCTGGTCCAAGCTTTTATATTCTATTCTAATGATCTTTATTATACATTTTCACAGACAGTTAAGGCTCTCGCTAAAAAAATGTAACATGCCAATTAGCATTTGGAATTAAAATATAATAAAATATAAAAATGTGCTTGAGCAAAATTCAGAATGCATTTCTCATAACAGCATGAACAACTCTAGCAATTTTTAAGCAAAGGTAAAACAACTCATAACTCCACTCTGACACCTTGGCAAAATTACAATGTCCAAAAAACAATGTTGTTCTGTTTATTAATACAACTTTGAAGCTCTTTTTTTTGGTCTGAGGTTGTTTGTCCAAACAACAGGCATATTATGTTTCATGTACCAACGTAACCATGATGTTTACATTTTTTTAACCCGATGATCAACTCCCATTTGTAAAGTAACCCAATAAAATAAATACATATTTTCGGTGCTGGATTTATAGTGCTATGCAGAAAAGCATGTCATTGCATATCCTCTACGAATATGCAACAACAACAAAAAAAACCACACAGCCATTTGTCATCTTTGGCATGTACAGCAAATGCAATGATCATAAAGTAGGCTACTTCTCGTTATTTGGTTACAAGTCATAAAACAGGCCTCTGCAGCTGACAATCATGCATTGTTAGCAATTTCTCAACACACGCAGGTAGATGTGCTGTAGGGGAAAGAGCACTGGACGCAGGACCGGACAGTCACGAGATTGGTATTTAAAATCTAAATACGACCCTTCCATGGAAGCAGTGCGGTTTTTATGCCCTTGTCGTGACTTGGGTACCTTCCTGTCAGAGCTCACAGGGGAAACAGAAGCAGACACAGCTGTCTCCAAGCTCAGCGCCCAGATACTTAAGCTCCTGTACTTAAGACTCATCCCGAGGACAGCCTCGCGGCCCTGCTGAGGCTTTGGAAAATCACGTTAACTAAAGCGGACAGACCGCTCCGTCACGTCTGGGCCCGGTCAGCATGAGCCGCCTTTCTCCAGAACGCCTGAAATGCTCGCTGCTGAGAGCACACAGGTGAGGAGAATGTGGCGCTCCAGGCGGCGGACGAAAAAGCAAAGCGTGTCGTTTATGCTTCAGAGGGAATGGAGGAAAGGGTCCAGGTGATAAGAGGTCATCTTACACCTCCACCCTGGGAGCTACACCCCCACCCCCCTGCTTTTGCTTCCTTTGGAAAATGGCCCATGTTGGGGACTGTGTCCCAAATCGTCCACTGCTATTCATGCTCCTAACAACTGCTTTGAAAGCCAGAAGACCCACAACCTGACAGCTCTTCAGTTACAAAGCTCAAAGCGCATTTTGACAGCCATTAAATCCATAATATTTGAATGCTACTGATTAATAATGAACAAATACAGTTTTACTATAGTTAATAACCAATAATGAATTGAATAATAATTACATATTTCCACTGAAGCATTAATCAGTACGATTGCCTTACTTAGATGTATCACACCTTCACTAAGATATTCTTTAAGGATCATAAAGGAAGTGATAATTATGAATTCAAAGAGGAACTCTATTTAATAACAAGTAATAATAAAAAAATTTATTTTGAAATTCAAATCCCCTCTTAATCATTTTTGTTAATGACCAAAATCCTTATTCAGACTTGAAAACCTGGGAAAACAGATCCACCAATATTATTTGTGTGTGCGTACAAGCGATTTCAGCTATAGCTCTGGAATTGAGATACATCCACAATATTTCATCCTCTCTCAAATCCGGGGTAATGACACAATGAAATGCGAATTGGGTGGGGAATAAACACATGCATAAAGAGAAGTCATTTTGTGTGAGATATTAAAATCAAATTCATTTGCATCCTGGAGAGGAAGATTCATTTCAAAGACAATTAATCAACATTGTGACATATGGAATTGCATATGTGGCATGCCATCCTTCTAAGTACAATATTAAAAGGATCTGGGATTAGATCCAAAACATATTGCTGGCTTTAAAACAAACGGTGCCTTGCTTGGATCTATGGTGTTTAATATTGCTAATACTGCACTACTATGTTACTTAGCTTATGAGATACAAATGTACAATTCAAAATAAATAAAAGAAACAAAAAATAACACCATGGAGTTGCATTGATAGAAGCAGATATGCAGAAATGCATCCAGTTGTTATTAAAAGTACTCATATTGTTCATAGAAAATAATAGCTGGGTATATAAAAGCCTAAACGTGTCAATTCGAATGGAAGTGACTACTGCGCCCCAGTGCTGCTGCTCTGTACTTCCTTAGTATGTCCATATTCCATGAAACCACGTACATTTCTCTCACGTAGGCTATGGCTAATACACTGGCGTTTCACACTTAACAGCCTGAAATCAAACAGAATGATCTTTGAGGTATGCAAGCATATTCTATTTTCATCTTCTTTATTCAAGTTAAGCCACACAAAAAAAAATATTTTTCATTTTCTTTTTGAAGTTGGAAATTCAAAATGCTTCTAACAGAACTGACCCATTCAGGTACCTTCATAGAATTGTTACCATCAGAAGACTACTCATCAAGGTCACCGCGTGTGAGCTACGTTTTCACTAAATAGCGTAGCCTAACATTTCCTGCCTGTTCAAATGAGTCAGAATTGCATTCAATTAAACACCATATCGGCAACACTGGCCACTTGCTAAGCAGAGACCATTAGAGTTTGAGAGTTTGCTGCCATCTTGTGACGTATTTCATTTTTTTTTTTGCTTCTTTTCACCAGACACTATTTTTTCCTACACAGCGACTCGGGGTTGCCGAAATAAAATTTCAGTCGGATAGGCTACAGCCATAGCTGTACGTGACTTAAAAAAAAACAATGTAGCCCACATGTACTTAGAGGATTTATTTAATAGGGAGACGTTCCTTTTGAAATAATTTAGGAAAATCCGAAAATGATTTAATTGTATAATTATGAGTGTTAGCTGGAGTAGCTACTGATTATAATTATTACATTTTAATTAGCCGTTGGCCTCTACTGCCATTTCAAATGTGTATGTGCAATTAGAATACAGATAAAATATAAACATTATTTTCTATATACTTTAAAGTGAATACGTGGTGCACGTTCATATGTGTGTGTACTTACCGGTAAGCCACGGTCCAAACTTTCAGGTAATGGTTTATTTTTAATCAGGCATAAATCTACAGTAGCAGTGGGTCTTTATTTTTTTTACGCAGGCATTCTAATTGACTACTGGGGGTCCTGGAACGCTCTTGCACATGTTCTCTGGAAAACATGGCAGACCTACAGATGAAGCTTCTTCGGAAGAAGATTCAGAAAAGGAATGAAAAGAACAAAAAACGGAACTTACTGAAGAATCAGAAACAAAAATGTGATGAAGATGGTAATGTTTACAGTTTATACGTTATTTTGCTTCAAAAGAACCGTGATGTGATGGTGAGCTAGCTTCAGTCGTGTTTTAAAACGTCAGCCTGGCATGTGTTGTAGCTAGTACTATTCAGCTAACGCTTACAACAGTAGTATGGAATTTTCATTTTTAGATCGTTACACTGTAAAAACTAAACTAATAATAATAATCAGTTTACTAAAATGGCTTCTGGAAACCGATTTAATTAAACCAGTTCAGTAGAGATACTAAAACTCTTATATACACTGGTGTTGAACTTTGAACGAAGTTAAAATTTGTTCATGTTTAAATTTACTTTTAAATGAACTGACGACGTATTCAATTTGTAATGTTGGGACGACTCATATATGGTTTGCAGTGTTGATATCTAGATAATCTTTGTCACCTTTATAATGGATAGCGATCACCGTTATCCTTTTGATTTTCTAGCTTGCCATGTAACATTTCCTGAAGAAGTTACCATTTGGTTGGTTCGTAATTCGAAGCCTCTGTTCAGATCTCTCGTCCTATTTTCTCTTATGGTTCTTGTTACCCCGCATTTTAGAGTGTGTCAGTGATGTGACTGAGCAGCTTCATGCTGAAACCAACGGAGAGACTGAGCCAGATGCAGCGAAAATAGTGGAAAAGAAAGACTGCACAAATCTTGCATCTGCGGAGGCAGGCGATACGACCGTA
Source organism: Anguilla rostrata (assembly GCF_018555375.3). Classification (NCBI taxonomy): domain Eukaryota; kingdom Metazoa; phylum Chordata; class Actinopteri; order Anguilliformes; family Anguillidae; genus Anguilla; species Anguilla rostrata. The sequence continues at coordinate 21,575,085 of NC_057947.1, forward strand.
AGCTCCGTGAAAAAGAAAAAGAAGAAAAGGAAACTCGTCGGCAATGCTGCTGTCTCAGGTAGGCTACATTTCGTGGCGACAGGTATAAACCAAATTGGGACCATGTTTTGTTTATCTAGTTTTATATTATAATTGAGACTAATTAACGGATACATGTTACAGTAATTGTTTGAAGGTTTGTCGTTATATTTTCAGACGATTATCTGTATTTTTGAGACCTAACCTTATCTTCACTGAGCATTTATTGCACTTCTGAGTATCTGAGATGGTTCTTATTGAGAGGGCTGTTTTTCTGAAGGTGTAAAGAAAGCCAAAACAGAGGATGAGGGGGGGAAAGAGGAGGATGAAGAAATGGAGCCTGAAAAGGAGGTGAATGCTGAAGAGACCGCAGTGGACCCTGGACAGGAGCAAGATGGGGAGGAGGAATCTAAAGACAAAAAGTCAAACGATGAGGATGAAGAGGAAGAGGAGGATGAGGATGGGCCACAGCTTCCTTTAGGACTGACCGGTATATAGCTGTATTATTGGTTAATTTGGTTGAAGAAAGCCTGTGACAGAGGCCCAGTGCCCCTTAATCTATGACAGTTGTGCATATCCTTGAAATATAAGTGTACATGTTGTTAAAAAAAAAAAAAAAAAAAAAAAAAAATGCAAAATTTGGCCTTTTAGAGTGCAATTGCTGCTTGCTAATCACTGAGCCAATGCTGTTCCGCAGTGGTCAGGAGTGGTTTAGTCTTGATGCATGTTGAGGATAAACCTCCAGTGCAGTATTTGTCATGCGATGTTTGCCCACTCATCAGTCTTTCCCTCTTTCACGCAGGTGCTTTTGAAGACACCTCGTTTGCCTCCCTGGATGGGGCAGTGAGCGAGAGTACTTTGAAGGGCGTGAAGGAGATGGGCTTTGAACACATGACCGAGATCCAGCACAAAAGCATACGGCCTCTGTTGGAAGGCAGGTGAGTTCTGGCAGCCCAGAAAGCCATTGGTCCAAAGTGCATTTGCATTACATCAGCCTTTGGAAATAATTCTGCTCATGATGCCAGAAAGGACCAGCGAGAATCAAACTTCTCAGTTTTACAAAGCTGGGTTTGCAGCTTCTGTCGCTCCAGATATATGGTAATGAGTTTGACTTAACTTACAAATAAGTGCAAGCATTAGCTTTATCCTTCACAAACTGTTTGGCTATTTAAATTTGTTGTTCACTGAAGTTGTCAAACTAGTGCCAAGAACAATAAAATACGTTTAATTGTGAACCAAACTTAAGGACACATACTGATTTTATCCAGGTGTCTATGTATGTGCGTGTGTGTGTGTTCAGTTGAAAGAGCTGCACTGCATATCAAGCGTCCAAACTTACATGGAATTTTAACTGATTTATAGAAAAGACTTTGGAAGGTTTTATGGCATCAGTGTATTCGATCTTACCTGCATGCTTTAGAAGACTATATTTGTTTCTACTTCTGTTATTCGTGTTATACGGAGGTTTCATCAGGTCAATGGTATGATGGTTTTTCGGGCAGGCCTTCATTGTGGTGTAATACTGTATTATTTGTACTGTGATGTGCTTTGTCTTGGCTGTGTATCTGAGCTTACTGGTGGGAATGTGTGATCTATAGGGACATCTTGGCTGCAGCCAAAACGGGCAGTGGGAAAACACTGGCGTTCCTGATTCCTTCCATCGAGCTCATCAATAAACTGAAGTTCATGCCTCGAAACGGTGAGACACTTATCCCATCTCCTTATAGGACAGTAAACGGCAGCCCCAGTGCCATACCATTCCAGTGTGCGGTCTTTCTACCCTGAGCGGAACCAGCTGCTGGTGCGCTGTGCTTTGTGCACTAACTCCTACTCCTACTGAGACCTGGAATGGCTCAAACTGCTGTGCACTGGGAGTGCTGATTTCACACCTGCAGCGTCAGTAACGTTAATGGAAGTCTGGATTTCTGGTATCTGTGCACAGAAGGGCTGCGCAGATCATGGTCCTGCAGTGTTATAGATGTTTTCCAACTGTTTTAAACTCTGTAAAAGAGCGAGGAGTCTAAATGTGAGGTGGAGGGGTTTCTAGTGTGAGGTGAGGGGGGTTATTTGGTGTTATTTAGCCCCTTCCCCCCACTACCTCCAGGCACGGGGGTGATCATCCTGTCGCCCACGCGCGAGCTGGCCATGCAGACGTACGGGGTGATGAAGGAGCTGATGACCCACCACGTGCACACCTACGGCCTCATCATGGGCGGCAGCAACCGCTCAGCCGAGGCCCAGAAGCTGGCCAACGGGGTCAACATCCTGGTGGCCACGCCCGGTCGACTGCTGGACCACCTGCAGGTAACCACACTCCACTCTGGGGGTCTGTTTCTAAGGAAGACCTTGGATACAAGATACATGTGCAATGCTGTGTGAACTTAACAAGCACTGTATTTTACTTGAGTTTGCGTGGTCTAACAGGAATGTAGTGGGCCCTTAAGAGCTTTTGCAATTAGAAAAAGTACACTGTCGTACGATTAATTATGTATTTTAAATAAATGGATATTTAGGTTAAATGTTATCTCTCATTTTTTTCTTTTGTCTTTTTAAAGAATACTGCTGGCTTCATGTACAAGAACCTCCAGTGTCTGATCATTGACGAAGCCGACCGTATTCTAGAAGTCGGATTTGAAGAGGAACTGAAGCAAATCATTAAACTGCTGCCAAGTACGTGGTATAAAATCACTTTGTGGATTCTGGTATTGTAGAGTAATATGCAGATTTGTGTATAAAATGAAGAATGAGAACTGATTGAGTAATTGGGGAAATGAAAAGGAATGACCTCGGGTTATGAGTTCAGTCATATTTATGGCAGGTAGAGTGCAGTTGGGCAGAGAACATGGGTCCTTGGGGATGCTGTATCTTGAAATGACTTTAATGACTTAAAAGTGCTTGTGTACACCAGGGATCTCAAACTCCAGTCCTAGAGAGCCACAGTGTCTGCTGATTTTTGTGGTTTTTGTACATTTAAGGCATTAAATTAAAATCACTGATTCGGCTAAGGAGTCCACACACTTTGTTCTCAAGGCCTAAATTGACTGCTGATTGAAAAATCGGTGTTCCAACAGCTATGACGACAGTCATGACTATGTCAGTCATCTTAATGTAGGCGAAACCAGCAAATGTTGCAAATGCCTCCTACACAATCTGGCACGCAGGTCCAGTAAGATGCTGTCTCGATGAATTTATGTGCTGCAAAGTAAATACCGCCTCGAGGTGTAGTTTCACGGGGAAGCTTGTTATAAAGTGTCATTTGTCGCGCCGAGGAAACGTCGAGCATCGCGACGCGCGCTTGCAGCTTGTCCTATTTTGAGCCGGAATGTCTCGCTCTTCGGGTGTTATTGATGGCGCATATTGTGGATTCTCTCGCTCTCCCCGACAGAGAGGAGACAGACCATGCTGTTCTCAGCCACGCAGACGCGCAAAGTGGAAGACCTGGCCAGGATCTCGCTGAAGAAGGAGCCCCTGTACGTGGGCGTGGACGACAACAAAGAGTCGGCCACCGTGGACGGCCTGGAGCAGGTAACGGGCCGGTTGGGATCGATCCCCTTACAGTGAGGTTTTACCACCCTTTCTGAGCCCCATGTAATGAGCCAGTGTATTTATACAGCCAGTCATCTCAAAATATGGAATTAAAATTACTTCACCATCAGTCAGAACAAATGCTTGTGCATTATCTATTAGCATGCATGTATTGGGTGTAATGTTGACTGGTGTGAATGTCAGTGGAAAGTATATTTCATAGTTATATTTCCTTTTCATTTGTCCTCCTGCAACCTTTCTCAACCCTTTCCGCTTTCACAAACTACTCCACCTCTGAAGGTGGCAAGCAGGGGTTCTTATTTATCGTGGTACTTTATCACAGAGATGATGATGCTCCCATCCTCTGGCTGTCAAACTGGCCTTTTTTAGTAAAAATAATCCCTCTTATCCCACCTGAACTGGGTTGTATCCGTAAGGCTGAGGGGGAGATTCTGATGCTCAGAACTCCACCTACCACCTCGCTCTTTATGAAACCGTCTGCGTTGCTTTGCCTGTTGACTACAGTATATCCCTGCTGTGCAATGGCCATTCGGTTTCAGTGGCAGCTAGATGGCAGGGTAGTCCTGTTAAAGTGCTTGAAATGACCCTTTTCAGGCAGATTCAGTAACCGTTTGAAAATGAATCTCTGAAAGGGTTCAGTTGGATGCAATATTCACAAGTCGTGTTCAAAATTCTAATTAGGTTGATTTTTTCAATTACTTTTTAGACTATTCCTTCCCTGTTTTGATGATGCTGAAGTATCCAGTGTAAATGATTTACCTTGTTTGCAGGGCTACGTGGTGTGTCCCTCAGAGAAACGCTTTCTTCTGCTCTTCACCTTCCTGAAGAAGAACCGCAAGAAGAAGCTGATGGTCTTCTTCTCCTCCTGCATGTCGGTCAAGTTCCACTATGAGCTCCTCAACTACATCGACCTGCCTGTCATGGCTATTCACGTGAGTGATCTTTGACCTCACCTGACTTGCTTACAAACTCTGAAATGGCTGGTTCAGAATAAGTTAAAATGTTACATGGCTGTGAACATAACAAAGGTTATGGCATCCTTTCTTTCTGCTACATCGTATGCATATTACACATACCTACACATGTACGAGCTTAATGCTTTGTAGCTGATCGTTGGGTGTGTTGCAGAGGGTAAGGCAGTGGCCTTCTTTAAGTCTCACATTCAGAATATTTGGCTCTTCAGCTCGGGATGTTGCCTACATGCGTGATGGACCCAGTTGTCCCGTGTTTGGGTGTCTGCTAAGCAGACAGGTGATGTAGCTTGATTGCCTTAATCCTGATCTTGTTACATTGGCAGAACTAAAGCCAGTGTAACAAGATCAGGATTAAAGCAATGTTACTGAATTAATACAGCACAGTGGGCTGTAATGCATGTCATTTGGTTGTAATGCCGCACTGCTGCACAGTATCATGTAACTAGGGTGTAATGCTGCATAGGGTGTGTAATGCGCTGTGATGTGATGGCGCCTTGCAGGGCAAAATGAAGCAGACCAAGCGCACCACCACCTTCTTCCAGTTCTGCAACGCGGACTCAGGCATCCTCCTGTGTACCGACGTGGCGGCCCGCGGGCTGGACATCCCCGAGGTGGACTGGATCGTCCAGTACGACCCACCGGACGACCCCAAGGTAACCGGGACACCTGTACCAAGGAGACGGGGAATAATGTGACTTTAGGCACGGAAAACAAGAGGCAGACGTGTTAGGCCTGGTCTTAATCGCTGCCAGCATCTCAGCAGGGAGAGGAAACTTCCTGCTTTCAGTATGGAATCTGCCTTCAACTTCTCAAACGCAAGATCAGAAAGATCAACTTCTAATGTTCCTGTGTAGTTTCCCTAAAGTTGCATGGGGGGAATTAATTTCCATCCTCTCTTTCCCAGGAATACATCCACCGGGTCGGGCGAACGGCTCGTGGGATTGACGGAAGAGGCCACGCCCTCCTGATTCTGAGGCCTGAAGAGCTGGGCTTCCTGCGTTTCCTGAAACAGGCCAAGGTGATGTAACTGACCCTGAGTGCCCTCATACCAGCCATCATAGTGACTATAGGTCACCAGAATCTTCTCTAAATATTTCACATATCCTTCACTGCACATAAACTCTGGGCTAATCAAAAACACACTGAAACTTATGTAATACTTATGTTGGCTTATTAAGTATAGAGGTTGTATTCTACACTCTGTGTCAAGGATAACTGGGGCCTGTATTATGACGCAATTTAGCTGGATAACTGCACTGAGTAAAACCCAGAACAGCTCTTTTTACTTCAGTCCATGTTCCAGATGTGGAGGGTTCCAGGTTTTAATTAGTGCAGTTACCCAGCAAACTCAGTAATCCTGCTTCATGATACAGGACCCAGGTCTCATGGTTTTACTCCCAGGACAGACAAAACTGCATGCAAAAATGACCCGTTTAATTTTTAGTCGTATATTATTGACCTTTGTTTCACCTTTGTGCAGGTACCACTGAGCGAGTTTGAGTTCTCCTGGAGTAAGATATCGGACATTCAGTCCCAGGTATGCCTTTAGTTTTGCACTGTTCATTAGTGAAGAGTGATATGTATGGCCAAGGTGTAATGTCCAAAAACATGTTGAGTCCAGTCATTTTAAGTTCCTGAAAATAAAAGCAGTGTTTGGGATGAGTCGTGGTAACGTAAATACTTTCAAGTGAATTTCAAAAGGGTATGCATTACTAATCTACGATGAAGTTGCTACTGCATGCCACTGGGTGATGTTCTGTTAAAGCCCAGGTCATTAACCTATCTGATGGACAGGATAGGCAACCGAACAAACCAAGTTGCGCTTTACAACTTTAAAATAAACCATTCAATGGAGTTCCACAAAATTCCACCCACGTACCATTGTGAAGATTGACAGTTTTTGTTGTTTGTTTGAAGAGCCCACTTTATGTAATGTTGGCTAATTACAGCTGCTGTGGTAGGGTAATCATTTTGCTCTAATGTGAGGTAGTACTTAATTCCACATCTGCAGGAATACGGGACAAACTGTGCAGAACGGTAAATTAATGTTGTGCGAAGAGGAACTAGACTGTGTGTACAAGTGCTGGGGGATATCACAGAATGCTTTTTTTACAATCATGATTAAAAGGTGGAACGTTGCACTAAAATATCCTAAAATATCGTTCAGTTGGTGAACTATCCTTGTAATACTGCAGTGGCTAAATGCTGATGTGCTGAATGGATGTTGTCCTTGAACACTAATGTGTCTGTGTGTCTGTCTGCAGCTGGAGAAACTGATTGAGAAGAACTACTACCTGCATAAATCAGCCCAGGAGGCCTACAAGTCTTACGTGCGGGCGTACGACTCGCACTCCCTCAAACAGATCTACAGTGTCAACACCCTCAACCTCCCCATGGTGGCGATGTCCTTTGGGTTCAAAGTGCCACCGTATGTCGACCTCAGTATCCTTTCTACCTGCAAAACAAACTGACCTCTTTTTTGTCTATCAACAGGATTACCCGTACTTATATTTTCAACCTGAAAAGTCACGATAAAGTCATGATAAGTGGTCCGATAACCAAGCGTCCTTGAAATTGCCATACATTTTTTTAAAAACCATTACAGTGAGCAAGGTGCATCTGTCTGGTATGTTGACACCAGCTTTGTGTATCATGTCTTGCAGTATTGATGTGCTGATAGCTAATCATTTAGAGGGGAAATACAAGCAAGAAAAATCCATGAATAGACATGGGAAATAAAAAACCAGTATTGGTTTGTGAATCCTGCATTAATATGTGTTAAGATCTGGTATAGCGTTCTGGGTGGTGTGGAGTTTAGCCAGACAGACAGTGACGTGCCGTGAAAGACGTTATCGTCTCTGGAGAGCTGGCAGCGGTGTCGAGCGGAGCGACAGTGTAGCGCTTCGCAGAGAGAAGGGAGACCGAACACTGAAAATATTTCAGCTATTACTGTGTCATTCACGCCCCCCTACCAGCCCCACTGGCATCTAGTTCTTTTGAAAAGATCTGACGGTATGCTGGGAAAAAAACCAACTGAAAAGCAAATGGCCATTTTCAAAAGAGTGTCTGTTCCTCGGTTGTTTGCTGTGTCTTAGCTTTGATTTACTATCCGATTGGCAAGATGCACTCATGGTTTTCTAGGACTGCAAATGGCTGTTTAGCCAGGAAGATGTTGCTTTTTGCTTGGTGTGCAATGGAACGGTGGAAGCATCCAATGTGTAGCCATGCAGGCCTCACAGTCGTTGTGTAAACTATCTGCTCAGCCAAGTGGGAAGATGTTCTGGAAAAATTTGGCACAAAATATGTCTGTTTAGGGGCTTGACTGAATCTTTACTCTTGTTGGACATATTGTTTCCTTGGATTGACAGTTCCATTGCTACTCACAAAAGCACAATGGCAGGCAATGGCAGAGCTGATGCCAAGGCATCAATGCCACAAACTATAGTAGTGTTCAGCACGTGAACCTACGGTATAATGTCAATGGCCATAGAGGTACGAGAGGGTTTGGGGATACAGTGTTAATTGTAGCAGAGGTAGTGGTAGTAAATCCATTCTCAGTGCTCAGATTTCAGCATTAGTTGAGCCAATATGCAGTATAAGTGGGTAACTAAGTAACTGTGCTTTATTGACTAGCGGGGAGTTCATTCCACCTCTGTGGGCGTCAGTAGAGAAGAGACGTGACTGAGGAGGAGGACCTTTTAGGGAAGAGACAGTGGATGCACAGCAGAGTGGTCTGGCAGGAGGCCCATAATAGATTTCAGGTGAGAGGGTGAAATTCCTCTTGCTGCACCGTAGGCGAGAACAAAAAATTTGTGTTATTCAGGCCATAACTGGTAAGCATTAGGAGGAAATAAGATGTTTTTAAGCTTCCCTACTCCTTTCTCTCCCCAGTTTGCAATGTCCAGGCATATTTAACTGCGTGGGAGAGTGCAGACAAGTGTGTGCTCTCCTACAAAGCATGCAATGTCAGCCACTGCTTCTTATCACACCGCTGTTTGCAAGTCGGGCTCACACAGACCTTAGTCAGAGGATGGCCCTTCATTTGCAGCTTAACAGACAGATTAGTGGACACCCGACTGACCAGTGAGGGGTTTCTGGTGTGTAAGATGCTGTCATCCGGGCCGACTGAAACCATTACGTTCCATCGTAATGCTAGTTGTGTGTGTTACCTTGCCTGGCTACGAGCTACCGTTGGCACTAGCATGGTCCAGATTAAATACCAGACCGCAGGGCCATCCAGGGCTTTAAGCATCACAAGTACCAAGGCTTTGTACTTTGGCCCTCCAAGATTCAAAAGTAAATGTGCATTGTTGCCTCAGAAGGTTAGCGTGTAATAGCTTGATTAAGGGAGCGCCAGAGTGCTTTCCCTGGCTGTGTCTGTCCTGACCCAGTGAGTGCCAGTGTTCTGCAGTGGCTTCCCTTAACCCAGCTTCCCTCACCAGATGTCCACAGCAGCAAAGGCGTGAAGATGCAGAAGCGTGGGGGAGGCGGCGGTTTCGGCTACCAGAAGTCCAAAAACGTCAACAAGTCAAAGATCTTCAAGCACGTCAACAAGGGCAAGGCTGACAAGAGGCAGTTCTCCCGGTGAGGTGGCCGGTTGGTCCAGCCTCCAGTGTGGTTACAGAGGCCAACCCATCCAGGGCCCACTGCCACACTCTCCTGTCACTCTAGAAGGCCTGCACATGTACTGTCTGTCACGATGGACCAGGATGGGCCCAGAGTGTTCTCCAAAATAATGTTGCGATTCCTTTTTGCACTGTGGTGGTGCATATTTCAGTGTAGATTTTTTTCAGAGAAGTGCATCTATGACTAAATATTTATCTATAGGTTTTCTTGACCTCTGTGCTGTGATCCTTTTCACTGAAAGGTGATGTGGATGATCCCAAAGGTATGTGTAGATCAGTGGCTCCAAAATTATTGGTCAGAACACAACTGTAACATGTTTGTAGGCAGTTATTTTGATAAAGTATTTGAATTGTGCAGAATAGACGATTAATTTGATCTCCTTAAGTGAATTGGGGGCTATTCGTTTGGGAAATACTGGATTAGAATATATCTTCCCTGCTTCTTCCTCTGATAGGGGTTTATTGGGCAGAAGAGCATTACCCAAAATTCCACTACTTTAGGACTAGTAATTCCAGCACCTCGTTAGAAATGGTTAACATGCCGGTGTAATAAAAATTAATTGGATTCCCTACAGTTATTGAGATTTTACGTCCCCCTACATAAGATCGAGCTAGTTGAATATTTGACATTTGAGGTATTGGTAATGAAATTTCAGACCAGCTGGTGAGGGGATTCCTGTAATCCAAACTGGAGATTATCTTCAATTTAATATGCAAGGTGTTTTCCCATTAAAGCAGACGGCAGCAAAATGTCAGAGTCAGTGTAAACTTGTGCGGGATGTTATTTGTCTTTATGGCTATGGTCGCAGATGAATCGCAAATACTAGCATTCCCTTAATTGATTTTATTTTTATTTTTACGAGAACATGTATAGATTAATATTTACCTGAAAATGCTGTAGTTTTCTGGAAACTAACATATGCCATGGATGTGTTGTGGAGCAATTAGTGTTATGATATTTGAACACAAATGTTTAATACATTGCTTTATTAAAATCTCCCTTAAATATCGTCTTTTTCTGGTCTTTGTAATGTGTCCTATAAAGACAGCAGCTTCCAATACTTCATATGATGCGGCTTGTGGAACGTTGCTCAAGAAAAAATAATTTGATCTCGATATGGACGTGAAGATTACACTACATTTCACTTGAACGACGTTTGAAAATGATCCCCCTCAGAAATTAGCTCATTTTTCTGTCATTAGCAGCGTCCCTCTTTTTTTCATCCAATCGTGCTGCAGTTTGCATGGCAGTTGAAACAGGCGTGCTAGTATTCATTATTCGGGCAGTGATTTTTTCCTGGGTTTTTTCCCCATAGTTTCTAGTAACGGGAATTTAGTTAAGTGGTTCCTGGAATTTGTCAGAAAATAGTGGTTAACGAATAATCTGGATTTGATGCGAATTAGAAGGACCAGTGATACTGAAATAATTGAGCTCTCGGAGCAACTGATGTTTGACGTAGTCATGATCCGCGATCGGGATAATTGCGTTGATGTCCTTTTATCTCCTATGCCGCCTATGTTTCCGATGTATTTTCATTTAGCCTCATATGTCTGATTGCGCTTCTCGGTGTGTAGCCAACAGCCTCCAAATTATCTTGATAAAAAGCTCTGAAATGGAAATAAGATCACAAGACTGTCTCTCAGTGGTGCGGTCGGATGATGACAAGCGCGCGCAGGAGGTGGCATTGCTTAAATAAATGCTCAGTTACCCCAGAGTCCTAGGTGAGAGAGAATCACTTCGATGACAGGAAAAGTGATGGCCAGTTTTTCCTTCGGCTCACGACATCGTTTCTCTCAAACTCAGTAATAATGCTCACAGCGTGCTGAATTCCTGGCACATTGTGAACTTTACGCGCACGAGACAGAGTAAGGAATTCCACCATGGAGAAGTTTAACTTGACAGTGCGGGTAAACACCAGCTCGGACGAAAACATACCCCGAAGGCTCACCTTCTCAATGTTCAGTGTTCTTATCCTGACGTTGATAGTTATACTGATAATCGCGACTTTTTTGTGGAACCTGTTGGTACTCGTGACGATATTGAGGGTAAAGACGTTCCACAGAGTGCCCCACAATTTGGTTGCATCAATGGCAGTATCCGATGTGATGGTGGCGGCTCTTGTGATGCCCCTGAGCCTTGTCAACGAGCTGTCGGAGAGAAGATGGCGTTTCGGAAGAGTCCTTTGCGACGTCTGGATCTCGTTCGACGTCCTGTGCTGCACCGCTAGCATCTGGAATGTCACTGCCATCGCCCTGGACCGATACTGGTCTATTACGCGCCACTTGGAGTACACTCTAAAAGCAAGGAAGAAAATATCAACCATCATGATAGCCATGACATGGGCTCTGTCCGCAGTGATATCTATATCGCCACAGTTCGGATGGGGAGAAACTTACGCTGCGGACGAGGAGAACTGCCAAGTCAGTCAGGAGCCGTCATACACCGTTTTCTCCACTTTTGGGGCGTTTTACGTGCCCCTGTCTGTCGTTCTGTTTGTATACTGGAAAATTTACAAAGCCGCGAAACTTAGAATTGGCAGTCTAAAGAGGAACGAGGTTATCCCCATGCCAGGAGTTGTACAGGTAATGTATACACGTCTCTTATAGACTCCTAATACGCGCTCGCTGGAAACTGCTCAATTTCCGGAGTATTTTCAGTCGCTATCATAATGCGTAGTGTTTTTGCACTTTAAATACTCGAGACTCCAAAAAATCTTACCATAAAAGTTAATTATAGAAGACCATTAGAAGCTATTATAGTAAAAAGTAAAAAAAAAAAAACTTAAAACGTTACAGTTCTGCTGCAATGAGACGTGTCCACACATTTGCCATGTATTTAGCAGCATACAATTTAGGTGCTTCAAGAGTCTTGAGAGTTAGACATATTGTCTCGAGTGATACATGTTTTCTAACGAATTATTTGCAATGTTCTATCCCATGCATTATGGGGGGGGGGGGGGGGGGTGTAAAAAAAAAAGGCTGTTATTTCTGCATGGTGAAACCAAAATGTATTAAAATAACCTTTAATAAAATCTGTACTTTAACAGCACATGTATTGTTTATTGCAAATATAAAATTGTGGTGAGCAAAGTTAAAACAAGTAAATAATATGTCTTTGTCCCAAACATTATGGAGCCCACTGTATATCCATTAAGTTGGTTGTTGCTGTATTCCCCTATTCCTTGGGATAGACTGCAGAGATTAAAAGTTGTACATGAACTGGTACGTTATCCTGCAGCCAAGAGCCGGAGGGCAATTTGGCAGATTTCTAAATTAGCGTGAGTCTTGGAGAAGGCAATATTGACAGATGGAAGCCAGGGGAATATCATGTGAGAGGAGTGTTGTCTATTGTATTCAAGGTTGGGGATAGAAGCAATTTCCTGCGGCTGCAGACACACTGAGAGTTAAGCTGTTTATTGAAAGGCTGTCGCCGTGAGTATTCTGCTCCTGAAATGGCAGTGTGAGATCTCACACAAGATGTTGGACAATCCAATGATAAGAATGAATATAATGTATAATATAAGTTCAAATTTCACATTTGAAATGAAGGATAACATCCCTAGGACAATGTATTGGATAACAATAATATCATTGCCATATATTCATAAATTCTATTTTAGTTATTGCTTAATAGGGGTGCACAGCTATAGTCCTTGAGGGCTGGTGTGTGTGCTGATTTTTGTTCCAACTAATTACCATAGCTTAGTTTTCTGAACGGCTGTTTATATAGCAACGTTTGTTTACCCCTGCATCAGCCCACAGTAAACTCTTTTCACCAAGGATATGTGTGAAGTCTTCAGCTTTAGCTCAATATAAAAAAATGTAAAAATCAGAAAAAGTACATTATTAAAATAAATGATTGGCAACAGAAGTTGGGTTGAAATCCTTAAATGGATCGGCCCCTATGCACCCCAGGAATACACCAAGAACCAGAAATCAGTGAAGGCCTGCCTACCAAGGGTTTACTCCCACCTCTAGTCCGGACATTTCTTCCAGATGGATCTTCTTGTGTTCTTATCCTTATATATCCTGCCTTTCAACAACCAATCTGCTCAGCGAACATATTGTTTGAATGAATGGGATAAACTGAATGAATGATTGAGAAGCAAAATCAAAGATGCTATGATCAAGGATTGAAAATCAAGCCTCCTAGGCAACATTCAGCCAAAATATTAGTGCAGTATTCTGAACCAGACCCTAAGCCCTCCCTCTAAACTAGGGGTGCATAACTCTGAACCTGGAGATCTCATCTTTTGTTCCAACCAATTACCGTAGTTTTAGTTTTCTGACAGCTCTGTAGGCTACACTGGTTGACTCCCGTTCTTGAAAACAGTAAAATCTTTAGGATACACATGCAATCTGTGGCTGCAGCTGCTGCTACAAATGTCACTTCAAGATATGATTGACCTTATTAAATAATTAGTGGCAGAAATTGGCACAAAGTCCTGAAAAGATTATTCACTTGTTGCACACCCTTTTCTGAAACTTTTCTCAGTATTTAGATGTGTGTGTTCACACAACATCACTATATTTGACTGTCTCAGGTCATGGAATTACATTTGGGGTTTATGTGTTAATCATATCTTACAATACCCACTTTGTTTGAGCCTATTATGTGGATTTGAGAGCAAAGTGATATCCCAAAGTCCTTTTCTTCATGCAATGTCTGTGTGTTGGCTACAAAGGAAGCTGTGATGGCAGCAGCTGCATGCACATCCACGCTTATGTTCCAAGAAAAGAAAATGCTCTCAATTTACCTTTCATGACCCCTTCACTACTCAACATTTCATTGTGTATAGCCCTTGTTTTCATAGTAAAAAATGTAATCTCAAGCTATCCTTTAAGTGACTGTTTTAAGAGAGGATTTTATAGATAGTTAGCTGTAGTGTCAGCCTGAGAGGTGGGTTTCACTCAGAAGGGTATTGCTTACCTGAATGGGCCATTGCTGCTTTTATGGAGAACTGCGCAACTGCTATTAGCCTGCATCTGGTCTGTATGTGTTGCAGTCTATTGGTCCTAGTCCAAAGACCTCAAAGCATAGCTGGTGGACTGCTGGAGAACAAAGAGTATTTTTTAAAGGACTGACTGCACGAATTAGTGGTGTTCAATCCCAGACTTTCATAACCATGGTTCTGAGTTTCTAGAGACATCTCTCAACAGCGGCTGATAGAAACTTGATTTTCCAAGTGTCAATCTACTTAGAACGATTAGCATGTAACTCAGAAAAAACATTCATGTTCAGTGGACTTACCCAGATAACAGTAGAGGTACACTGAACTCCAATTCTGGACCATGATTCAGTAGAGTTGTGGATGCTGTAGACTTCAAGCACAAGGGTGATTGACCCTATAGACACAGGCATGCACTACTGTTCATTTCCCCATTCAGAATTCAGTAATTTAGTTATTTTTGATGTATGTTTTATTGGCTAGGTGCAGACATGTTCTGAAATTGCAATTTTGTGTTGCCACCACTAAGATACCTGATTTGTGAACGGGGACCCTTCTATGCAAGAGATTTTCAAAAACAGGATGTACTCCAAAACAACAAAAAGCATTGGTTTCTCCCCCTGTGCTGCAGGTGAAGGAGGCTGCCCACGTTCCCCAGGTGGCCTTTGCGGCCCGGCATGCGGGCGTGGCCTTTCAGACGGACGGTGAGACGTGGCGCGAGCAGAAGGAGCGGCGGGCCGCGCTGACGGTGGGCCTCCTCATCGGCGTCTTCGTCCTCTGCTGGATCCCCTTCTTCGTGACCGAGCTGCTGGGCCCCCTCTGCTCATGCAACGTGGTGCCCCCCCTCTGCAAGAGCGTCTTCCTCTGGCTGGGCTACTCCAACTCTTTCTTCAACCCTCTCATCTACACCGCCTTCAACAAGAGCTACAACAGCGCCTTCCGGAGCCTCTTCACCAAGCAGAGGTGAGGGGGCGAGCGGGCATGGCCTCAAAAGAACTTGCCAAAGGACAACATTAATGCTTGCACACACACACTCCTTCCAAATTATTATTATTAATAACGCGGAGGAACCCTTGGAATTTAAATCTTACCATCAGAATTGCAGTCAGAGGCTGGATAAATTGGTACACAAGGAAACCAGATTGTAGTTTGATCAGTAGTACTACAATCATATGCCACTACTTTGCAAGAAAAATATTTGTAAATGATCATTCTTATTGTAGCTGTGAACGGACTAGATCATTTCCTATTTAATTTATTTGTAGATACAATCGTAATTATTACTCTGATATACTTAGCTGTTTAATTAATTTAGTATTAGCTACAGTTCTATCAGTGTGAATTTGTAACTTATTCATTTCTGAATTTTGTTTGATGAGCCAAATAGAACCAGGCTTTTTGTACATAAAAGCAAGAGATCAAGTTACTTGACAGTTAACTTGTCTAAATTCAAATCAAGGCAAAAGGGAAACATTGCAATTCACACACCGTCACATCAAAAAAATAAAAGAATCTTACATGCTTGATGATAGAGTTGTGATTGACTAAAACAGTTTCCCAACCCTGTTACTGGAGACCCGCTGATTTTCATTAATACTCAGGACTTAATTGATCAACTAAAGCAGTTCATTACACAGTGCATCTCACCTGGTTTCTTGGGTCTGAATTATTTGCTGATTTGAAGTTAAAAACATAAACTAGACACTACGGCTTTCCAGTACCAGGGCTGTTGACCCGGGGACTACAACCAAGATTCTTAAATCATGTGATACTACTTTATAAGCAATTTGGAAAAACCTGTCTTTAATGTTTTATGCACAAATAAAACTGACTGGTTCTGGTGCTCCAAAATACAGTTGCCAGGAAAATGCAAAGGGGAATGCAGTTACTGGTTACGATGTCATCATTATGTGAACTGAAAAAAACATAGTAGAAGCATATTTTCTGGACTTTGTGTGTAGGCGCTGTACAGTTTGTAACAAACCACATTTAAAAGAAATAAAGCCTGACAAAATAAAAGCGACTTGAGCAATTTCAAGATTTTTTTCCCTGGCAGACGCATTTCCCAGCTAATCTCAAAGTTATTTTGCTGCATGACAAAGAAAACAAGTCACAATGGAGCAAATTTACAAGTCTACCGAAAAGGTTTCAGTGCATCTAGTCTGATATTTAACGCTCAGAATAAGTGGTACGCAGGTCCTGCAAAGATCAGACTTTTCTGGTTCTAGCATTTTTGCAAAGGATGTGCTAATACCACTGGCTGAACTTGGAGAACCTCTTGCGTCCTTATTGAAGCCCCAAGGGGGCGTAAACACCATCATATGTGTTAAGACAGAATGCGGCCTGACCAAGATCGCTATGTAATGAATTGTCTAGATTGCCAAGTGCACCTAGCACTGAATACCGGGTCCCATTTTCACATCTCACAGAGATCCTGTGGGATGAGGTAAGCGGTTAATGAAATGTAAATGACAAAGACCTATGAAACAAGCACATTTGCACCTCAAAAAAAGCACTCACGATGACAAAAAAAAAAAGCAGCTGCGGAACAGTCTGGGAAAAGACACGCGGCATGGTTTTCTGAATGTTGCATATTTCAATATCAAAAGAGGAATTTTTAAAAGCTATTTTCTTCAAGATCCAACATGGACAATGGCTGGTACTTGAGATAATGGGGGCCACAATATTGTGTCCCCTGCAGACAGAACTGCAGATAGAACATACAAAAGATTGAACATATTAAAAATAAGACTAATCAGGTAAAGTACACACAGTACAACCCCTGCAGGCGTGAAATTGCCGTACGAACTGCTTTATGTTACTTTAAGCGTATACTTTCTGTTTAAGAAATATTTTTAAGCTGCATTGCATTAGTGAATTCCTTTTATAATCTGTTGTAGAGAACATTCCGGAATTATTATTGTGAGAACATGCTCCCTTTTTAAAGAATACAGAAAAAATGTTTTTTTTTAAAGTGCCAGAGAGGACTGAGATCAAGTACAAACTCAAGTAATGGGTGCTAAACCATTCAAACAGCAGGAGAACCGTATTTTGTTTAGAACATGCAATTTTCAGTTTCATTATTGCAAATGCATTTCTCTCAGCACTGAGAAGATAACTTTGCTGATCATCTTCAAGGCAATTCTATGGGCCATTCAGCAGGGAAATGGGATCAACATTGTACTTAATTGCACTTTTAATGAGTAATTTTAACAGAATGCATCTGGCACAGTAAGGAAATTTAAAAAAAGAAACCTCCATGAAGACAGTTTTTAATGTCATCGATTACCAGGTGCTTGTGAGATGAGGTAAGAGTTTGCCATGGTTCTCCACTGACCAAAGCCCTTAGTCCTTAAAATCACACGTATAAACACCCAGAGTTAAAGTCACAAGACTCTAAAACTGCAATCACAAAATTTGCTCATGCAGCACATTAGTTCATTCCATGATCTGTCACTCAATGCAGTGGTGGCTAAGCTAATACAGGAGTAAAGAGAATTGCCTTCATCTAGTAATTATCTGAATTATTCAATTGTTTTGCATGACTAACACGCTTGCAAATTTACATATTTGCAACAGAACCCTTCCACCTCATTTGTATCTCATCTCTCTGTGCATTTCAATATCAATTTACACAAAGAAAAAACTGCTAAATTGGTCATCCCTGTAAAAAAAATGTTTATATAACAAGACCTTGGTTTTAATTAATATAACTGAATGAGAGAAGTTAACAAGGTAATGCCCCCACATTGCACAATTAAGTCAGAAGAGATTGGTTTGTGAAGGATGTTCCCTACTAAAATTAGCGAGCTTGTTAAAACACGAAAAAGGGTGTGAGAGCGTAAGCGTCAGTGAGAAAATATGATTTGTGAGAAAAGGAAATGCATGGAAACTAAATCTGGCACAAGGATTTCTTCTAGAGAAGTACACAGGGCCCTTCAGACTGAATGTACCGCAGTCACGCTGTTCTACGTTTGTCGACTGAAAATGCGAGAGTGTTTTTATTGTGGACAGCGCTTTATTGTGAATTGGACCATGAATACTGATTGATTGTAGACACCCGTTGGGGGGGACAGTCGCTGATATGAAGGCGCTCGGGGAAATGCACGCAATTAAGGCCAGCTTCAGACTGTGCCACCTCAACCAAGCTTACAAACTGCATATACCCATATGGAACAATCCAGCAAACCTGGGCTCAAAGATGCCAGTATGTTGAATGTTCCATTGCACTTAAGCAAATGAGGGGTTTTCTTCTGAGTGTAGCAGCAGTGAGGAATTGGGCCAACAAAAAAAAAAAAACAAAAAAAAAAACTGGATTCCGTACAGGATAGCTGCAGGTTTGAACCTCTTTGCCTTTGACTAAGGACTTCCCTTGGATCATTTCAGTAAATGTCAAGCTGGGCAATGCTAATTATTATATTGCTATACAATACCAAGTAAAAGAATTGACCCCTTATAGACATGTAGGCACTTTACAGGCCAGATAAAAATGTGTTCTCAGTGAATTGGCTTGTTTGGCCATTTGTTCTTGTGTAAGGTTAAGGCAACTGTAACTTAACATTGCAGTGTTTTACTCCTCTGTATAATCTTGCATCTTCAGCAGTAAAGTTCAACAGGGATGAATGTCAGAACAATAATGTAAGAGAACTGGCATTGCAGTCGTGTGTATCTTTAATGTCATTGTGTGTTGTGGATTGAGGTTCTGACAGTAGTCTGCTGTTGAGAGTCCTGACTTTGTTACACAGGAGACAGAGCTCAGCACACAGGAAATGGTGTTTGCCATTTACACTTTCACACTTTGGCCAGCAATTCATCAAACCTGTGTCTGCAGAGAAGCCAAACACGATTAATTCCCTGCGGCACGTTTGAGAGCCAGCATGCAGCACTTGTGTGGATTAACTCAGAAAGCCCATTCAGCTCGAGCACACAGAGAACACTCCATGTGCCTCAGTAAAAAAGCTAAACTGAGCTCAGGTTGACTGCGAGAGGCACAGATCCACAGGGAGGCAGGTGGGTTTGGTGCAGTTTGGTTTCCAAAACAGCTGAACACAGTGGGGTCCCACAGAAGGCTAACAGGCATAAGCAGACCAAAGAATGTATTGTTAGTGCTGAGCGTGACAAACAAATGAAAAAAATTTAATTGGGGCAGCTTTTCGGAGGCGACGTCAGCTAGGAGGCGCCCTTCGCTCGCAGCTTGGAAAGAAGCATTTCGTTCTTGCGGCACTCCTGTGGGGAACACAAACGGAAGAGAAGCTCCAGTATCAGCACGGCAAGTGTGGATTCCAATCTGCTGCCCCCATAACATTCACACTCCATTTGCAGATGCTTTTTAAAAAATTCCCCCCGACAGTGACTCACAGAACTATCCTGAAAAAGGGTAGGTAACTCCAAGCATCAGAATAGAGCAGACTGTGACACTATAAATACTGAGCACCTAGTGGACACTACCGATGTAAGTGAAACACAATATTAAATGCACAAACGCCCTTGACATCCTTACCACTAATTAATATTCAAATGAAATGAAGGGCGATAAAACAATAATGAAGTACTCTAGTTATTTCACCTCCCCCCTCCCTCCCCAGGTACATTAGCAAAATTACTGTTGATCCAACATCAAATGCAAAATTAACAGTTCAGTGTTAAAGAAGGGGGGAAAAGATATCATACCAGAAGTTACCCAAAGCCTTGAATCAAAATGAGCATAATGATGGTGTCCAAGTCAAACAACTGGCAATTGCTTTTAATTTTACAACAAAGATTGAAAATGTATCGGACGTGACTCCAAAGGTCCCTCTGGTAAAGCAGCTAATGATAAAATTAATAAACATGTTAGGACAGCTGCCAGGAGTGGCGGAACAGAGATCTATCAATTCACTAAAAACTCTAAGGCCCGCAATTGAACTCCATAGAGGCATGTCCAGTGTGCGTCCGCAAATTTGCAGAATAAAATTAAATGTTCCCATCCTGAATATTCATGACTGAAAGGGGTCAGGCTTTGTGTGTGTGTGTGTGTGTGCGTTCATCCAATTGTGATGCTTTTCTGGATTTATGTGATTAGCCAATCGCACATCAGTAATTCTCCAGATGTCTGGTTTAAACACCAGATGGGTCACTGGCGATTGGTTTCAACTGCTGCTGTACAACTTTGCAAGGTAAAAATGTCTGCCAAGCTCAATTTAAAACATTTAAAATGTGCAATCCTAAAAATTATTTTAGTACTGTAACGATCAAAAGCTTTAGAAAAAATGACAAACGGTCATTTGTGTAAGGAGCACTATGTGAAACTAATGATGCCAAAATGTACTATGGCTGGGTGAGTCCAAATTGAGGCCAACTTAACCCACCTCAACAAACACCAAATTCGGCCCCGCAGCCTGAACTGTAGGCCACGGAAGGAACTCTCTGTGGTGTGACAGTTATTACGGGCGGAGGTGCGAGATCCGGTGTGTGGCTGGGTGAGTGCCACTCTAGTTCATGCGGGCGGCTAAGTGTGCGGTACAAATGGAAGCCCGTAGACAGGGCGGACCCCCGGGGCCGGCGCGGAGTGGCGGGCGAGTGCCTCGGTGTCACGCGGCCGGGCGGGGGACCTCACCTCCTTGAAGTCCTTGACGGTCTTGAAGTAGAGCCGCTGCTTCTCCAGCAACTCCAGGTACTCGTCGTTCAGCTGGTCCCTCCTCATCTTGTTTTCCTGTTTCTTCTTCTCCATCTGTGTGGGGGAGGGGGGGGGGGTTAGAGTGTTCACGCGCTGGTGCCACGGGGAGGTGGATGAGAGGGCAGTCTGCTGTTCTCGAGCACCTCTGAAGGCCTCAACATTCTCAGAGCGCAGGCCAACCACTATGCGGACAAGGGCGCGCTGTCCAGACCAACCAAACTTGCATACTTGTGTTCTCACTCAAGGCGCTTTCATGACGAGTTGTCATAAGACTCCAACACTGCAGATGGAGCTGAGCCCAAAGCACTAAGGAAGCTGCTGATATCCCAGCCCAGCTCACTTGTTATAATCATCTCATTTTTTTCCAGAAATGTTACAAACACTTTAATGTTAAGAGCCTAGCTAACCTAGCTAAATGGGGTGGCAAATCAAGCTTGGGGGGGGCTCACATTCTATGCATTCTGGAAATCCACAAACAACAAAACAGTAAAGCCAGTATCCTTATCATGGCAAAACATCCATGGTATTTTTTTGTCCCAAAACATGCCAACTCAGAGAAATATTAATAGAATATACATTATTTACCTGGCAATTGTTTCTAGATTCGTAAACTAGATAGCTAATGTTGTTATTTTCTACAATCTTTCAGACCTGCTGCTGCCAGAGGAGGCAAGGGGTCTTTTTGTCCACAATTACTAATTGCGGATGTGGAAGTTTGTGAAGGGAGAAGTTTGCGTGTGCTGGCGTGTGTCAGCTTCTGCAAGAAGCATAAATAAGCCTTAGGAAGCCTTCCACTGTGGAGAGAGCAGCCCTTCTCCCCCTGCTGCAGCTTCCACTGTGGAGAGAGCAGCCCTTCTGCCCCTGCTGCAGCTTCCACTGTGGAGAGAGCAGCCCTTCTGCCCCTGCTGCAGCTTCCACTGTGGAGAGAGCAGCCCTTCTGCCCCTGCTGCAGCTTCCACTGTGGAGACAGCAGCCCTTCTGCCCCTGCTGCAGCTTCCACTGTGGAGAGAGCAGCCCTTCTGCCCCTGCTGCAGCTTCCACTGTGGAGAGAGCAGCCCTTCTCCCCCTGCTGCAGCTTCCACTGTGGAGAGAGCAGCCCTTCTCCCCCTGCTGCAGCTTCCACTGTGGAGAGAGCAGCCCTTCTCCCTCTGCTGCAGCTTCCACTGTGGAGAGAGCAGCCCTTCTCCCTCTGCTGCAGCTTCCACTGTGGAGAGAGCAGCCCTTCTCCCCCTGCTGCAGCTTCCACTGTGGTGAGAGCAGCCCTTCTCCCTCTGCTGCAGCTTCCACTGTGGAGAGAGCAGCCCTTCTCCCCCTGCTGCAGCTTCCACTGTGGAGAGAGCAGCCCTTCTCCCCCTGCTGCAGCTTCCACTGTGGAGAGAGCAGCCCTTCTGCCCCTGCTGCAGCTTCCACTGTGGAGAGAGCAGCCCTTCTGCCCCTGCTGCAGCTTCCACTGTGGAGACAGCAGCCCTTCTGCCCCTGCTGCAGCTTCCACTGTGGAGAGAGCAGCCCTTCTCCCCCTACTGCAGCTTCCACTGTGGGGAGAGCAGCCCTGCTCCCCTGCTGCAGCTTCCACTGTGGAGAGAGCAGCCCTTCAGCCCCTGCTGCAGCTTCCACTGTGCAGACAGCAGACCCTCCCCCCGCTACAGCTCGCTAAACAGCTCATTTCGCATTTGCACTGTAAAAACCGGCAGGCACGTTTTTACCTAAATTACTTTTCCTGAGGTGCCAATTTCATCTCGTAATAATCTTGGGTTTCTTATGGGGGAATACAGCGCCATGATCGAACCGTACAGCCAACTCTATTCTCTCCCATATTAGTGTGACGTGCTGCTCTAGATGCAGTCAAGAGGTGGCACGGGGCTTTCTACAGCATCCCTGTAATATCGGCAAGGAAAATTAAACTCACAAAAAATGGCTATTTCACCAGTTACAGTCTGCCAATAAAAGTCCTTAGCTCCGGCGGCTAAGGGGAGAACATGATGACATTTTTTTTGGCAGGATTAGGGTGAAGAAACAAAGCAACCAAACATGAGAGTCGAACACGCGACCGCAGCAAATGGTGGGAGACTTTCACCTCCAAAAAAAGTAAGTACAGGAGAGACAGCCGGTGTGTACCTACCTTAATTCGGTTCTGTTTGATCCCCTCCACAATCTGTTCCATTTGTCTGAGGAACTGTTCTTTGGCTCCCGATGACGCCATAGCCCTGCAGAACACAGCAGACAACGTCTTGCGCTAATAGAGTCTGCTCGCCCCCGCCCCCCACCCCCCGCCCCCCGAGAAAGCAGTCGGGATGAGAGCCTGGACTGGGCGAGCAGCGGGGGAGCTGAAACGCACGCCCACGCGACAGACAATGCCACGGCACTGCAGCAACTGTTCAAACAATGCATGCAACAGGCTTCCAGATGGTCACGATAAGACGAAGCTCATTTAGAATTACTGCGTAGCATTATCCGGCGCGTGGCAAGGAACGGCAGCTTTTCAAAGGGAGATGCACCTAAGCATACATCCTGCGGAATCGGGCCATACTCACTGCTGGAAGTTGTCATGAATGGAGTTCAGCAAGTTCACCTGGGAAAAGGATGGTAAACAAAACCAATAAAATTCTAATGGTCATGAGCTAACGGGCACTAGCGGCAGGAACACATTGTATAATAAAGGTTGCATTCGTTCAGCGAAAACAAACAGTCGGCAAATATAGCAAAACATTTGAGTGCTGAAGTGAGTGTAAACGCACACGGCATGGCCAATGAAACCAAAGACACCTCGACCACAACTCTCCCGCTCTACAGTACAATATTAATTATAAATTACAGTACAATAGAAATCCTGTCTTCTGGATACAGTCAGAGCAGAGTTTAGAGAGAGTGAGCAGAGAAAATGAATCAAAGGTAAAATAAAAAAATTATGGAATAGTTCTCTCCTGGTCTGCACCCCGTCCTAAAACAATCCCCGCATTAACCATTCCTTGACGACTGAAGATTGCTTGCTACGGGATTATTAACCAAACTATTCCATTGCTCTCAGCCATTGGGAAATTTAGCAAAGGCCAATGGCCTTCTGTCAATCGGTGGTCGCTCGAAGCAATCCGGCTCCTCCCTGTCTCTGCCTTCAGACATTTAACCTTTCAACAGCTTAATAAAGGAGACGCCAGGCTCACCTCTTTCTCCAGGAATACTTTCTTGTCGTCTAGCGTGTTGTACAAGGTGAAGAACTGCTTGGTCTCTTTGTGGGTGGCTGAAACTGTAGAAGAAAAGACAAAATTAAAACTGTGTTCTTGGTACCAATTACTCCATTCCACCCCCCACCTTCCCCCAAAATACTCATACTTTAAAGTACCAATCAAGCAATCTGGTATCTGGTCAGTGCCTGTAGTTGACTGTAGCTGTATGCTAACGTTTCAGTCAGACAGCATCTCATTGCTTGCTAGCGACCCCCAATCAGGCGTCTGCATGTCCACCTGTTGATCTGCACATGACTGGTCCTCCCCCGACTCATGTCTGTGCAAACCCAACTTTCAATCTGCCGTGTGGTAAGAAGCGGAGGCAACATCACATACTTCCGAGAGGAACACATGCTTCTCTCTGCTCTCCTGATTCGATAGCACAGGCTGCAGCAATGAGAACTGATATATGATTGGGCATTCAAATTCAGGTAGAAAAAGGGAAAGGGAATTAAAATGTTATTCATTTATTTTTAATTAAATACATTTTTTTTTTTCACAGAAGACTACCTTCACTTGACCCACCGCAGACAAAAGATCATTTATAAAAATATGAATAATGAAAAGCCATTTCAGGGACACCTTCACAAACACTATCAAGGGTTAAAGTCTTAATATCTTTGTTTAGTTTCAAAATAACCAGCTGCGTGACAGCATTTCGAGCACAAACTGTTTTTTCTCCGGTAGCTCTTGAGATAAAGATAGCTTAAAAGCAGCTACGCTCAAGGCATTTCCGACGGGTGGACTGACAGTGATTTGAGGGTTTCCACGGGTGATTGCAGAAGCCATTCATTAAAACCGGCGACAGTAAACACCACGTTTCCACCTTTACCTCGCACATCATATGAAAATCGGCGCCTTCGGAGCGGGCTGCCGTAGGGCACCGGCCCAGGTGTCATGGCAACCCTGGCAACTCCGTAGGGTGGGGGTGGGGGTGTGGGAGGGCGCACTGCCCAATTTCTAGTTGTTCATTAGTGAAGTTGTTTACTGCCAGCTACTGCTGTCAACCTACATCACATCTGACCATTTCTAAATTTAAGAACATTGGCTTTGGAATGGACCGAAAGCACATAACAGACAAAAGAAATGATGTTAGAAAGAAACAAAGCAAAAAGCAAAAGACACTTGAATGCACCGTGCAAACCAACCACTTTCGGCAAAATAAATAAGAATGCGAAATCCTAGTGAAAGGTAATGACACAAAGCAGATGGTAAAATACGTACCCTGCCCATAGAGCTCAATAAATCTCTTCTGGTACTGCGTCAGCTCGGCTCGGCTTGGCACCTCATCAATCTTCCTCTGCAGGATAGCAATTTCCCTGTTCCTCCGGGCCTGCAGGCAAGAGCAGGCATGAGGGCCCATTCCTTTCGGGTCATGCTGGAGGGATTCTGGGAAACGTGTGCCCAGGAGTGGTGGGGAAAAAACTAGGCGTGAAACAGGAGAGCTGTCCCCAGCCAACAGTGGACAGAGGACTGCATTTGGCTCATTCCCAGTCCGGAATTAAAAGCCCACTGTTGTGCAGCCCAGGTGTGTGGCTTCAATGGGAATTAGTGCGCATCAGTGCATGTGTGTTGAGTGTGGTTTCTATGCATTCGTTTTAAATTGTCTTGGATGAATGAAGCACACTCACAATTTCAGGGAATGTGTGAAAGTACCTCACAGTTGAATAAAATTGTATCACCTGTAGCCCAAATCCGGACTCAAGCTCCACCACTGCACTACACGCTGATCACATGACCCAAGATGGACCGAAACCCTGCAAAGCTCCTTACCAGCAGCAGTCGGATCTTCTGGAGCTTGTCCCTGTCGGTCTTGTACTGCTTCTCGATGAGCTGGTTCCGCTCCTGGAGGAACAGCGAGGAGGCGCCATTAGCGAAAGTGGGAGGGGCCACGGCGATGCCGCGTCGAGATAAGGGGAGGCGTTTGCTCGCGTTACCTTCTCGTCCTCTGCATCGTCCCCGGACTCCACCTTCAGGCTCTCGATGCTATGTTGCAGACGGGTCATTTCCTCCTGAACAATCAACAGCATACCTTACTCGACTGGCTACATGCCACGCTTCCCGTACTCAGACTGATCCAGGAGCAGCTTCTGACTCATCGCACATACAATGAACCCAGTATTAGCTATCCCAGGGTCAAGTCACATGAACTGGCTCAAGGTATAAATGCGAACCCCTAGACACAGCCCCAGTCTACTGCAGGGTCACTTTCCACACACCACCACTGCAGCACAAAGAGGAACGAGCACCTTTGCGTGTCTATTCATAGCCCCACCAGAAATAGAATACGCTAAATTTATGCAAGGCTTGAGTACAAAGTTAAATTACAGGCAGAAATAAACAAACTAATTCAAATACTTGGCATTTTAATTAGTTTAGTTGACTTCTGCCTGTAATTTAACTTTGTAAACACTGCATAGAGCAACTACTTTTTACACTTCAAAGTTTTTCAAAAACACCATGGACAAATTAATTCACACCTTTAGTTATTGCGAAGGAAAATACTGCAAATACAACCCTGCATCAAATCCCCATCATCCAAAGGTTAATAGAAGCTTCTAAAATGTTACAGGAGCATCCAACACCTGCTCTTGCACATAAAAACAGGCTGCGAGAAGTGGTCTTTATCATTTAAAAAAAAAGAAATGTCAGACAGCCGTCTGCAAATATCATGTAAATTGAGCTGACAGTCAGATAATGGCTTTAAGTATTCATAAGAAGCTAAGTCATCCATTATAAGGATGAATACATGTGGGTGTGCATGTACGAATGTGTGTCTGAGTATAATTAAATAGCATATTGTAGCATGCTTGGATACCATTTCATATCCTATATAACGTAGCAAAAAGATAGTAGAAATGCAAGTGTGGAGGCTGTGTTGCCTACATAAATAAATGTAATGAATTAAAATATATATACACATCATATGAAGCTGAGCAATTTCATACGTTTCACATATGGTACAGGCATTACCGTGGCAACATTCTGCCTGGGAATCAAAGCGGCAAGGTGGTGAGGAGCACCGGGTCACTCACCCTGCAGTGCGTTCGGAACTCCTGCTCCTGGCTTTTCAGCTTCTCGTTCATTGCCACCAGAGCCCTCAGCTTCTCCAGGATACTGCAGCGCAAGGCGGGAGAGAAGCCCTCGCTCAGCTCAGGTGGACAGAAAAGCCTACCGCAGCGTAAAAGCTTGCTCATTTTCAGGTCCGGCCCGGTCACATTGACCTTTGGGAGCTTTCAGATCTCTGTGGGGTTTGAGACCTCTGGTGATCAGCTCAGATATCGTCATGTGACATTTGGACCAATAGCACGAGTTCGCAACACACCTTACTTGTTAGTGAAGGGCAAACAAGGGCTACATTCTCCACCAGTAAATCTGAACCAATAAGAACCTTTTGTTCCACAAAATAGTGTTTATTTCTTTTTTTATTTTACCTTTATTTAACCAGGGTAGTCACACTGAGATTGACATCTTTTTTGCAAAAGAGTCCTGGAGCCTACATGTTTTTGGACTTTGGAGGTCCCAAAGGAAACCTACGGGAATATGGGGAGAACATGCCAACTCCACACAGAGAGGATTCGGACCCGGAACCTCCTTCTTGCGAGGCAACAGTGCCAACCGCTGTGCCACTGTGCCACAGGCAAGTGTTTCATTGGTTCAGAGCAGCCCAATAATGCCTGCTCCATTCAGTAGGTTATTAAGTATTGATTGTCTGTCATCTGCCTGTCATCTAGATTATAAGTAAATGTCAATTTCAAGAGAATTAACCGTTCACTAAAGTTGGTACTTAACCACAATAAAGTACCTGTCAGAAATTTGAAACTGAACACATCTTTGAACCAAAAGCTAAATGTGTCTGATTAGCGGGTGAGTCAGTGTATTGACTGAATTCTAGCCTTGGCGTTTCAGCAAATGAAATAATTTAAGAGAAAGACACGGTTATGGACATCTGCAAAGGATCAGTGATGTGCCATACATTAACCGAGCGCAGTCACACCGCATTAACACCCCATCCCTGAGCCTAGGAGTCTGTGTATAATACTGCACTGTGTTCAGTGCCAGACCTCCCACACACGCTCACTCTACACCTGTGTGGTCTTCACGCAGTGACCCCAGCAGACCAGGCAGAGACGAGCAGGGCCATTTATCAGCGCGCTCGCCGCTGCAGTGTCTGGCCGTTCCCACGCCTTTAATCCGCTGGGGTTTAGGGCAGGGAGGAAGGCCAGGGCTTTGGGAGGGAATGCGCACGGAAACGCACACCAACACATCCACCCAGCTCACACGTGTGCACGCACACACACACAGGAAGTCTCATACACACACACACAGAGGAAGGCACACACATACACACACACACACACACAGGTGGCGCACACATACACACAGGAAGGCGTGCAACAGACACACTCGCACACACGCACACACACGCGCATATACACAGACAGACACACACAAACGCTCCCGCGCACACAGGCATAACCGTGCGAGAGGGAAACGTGTGCTCCTCACGGAGGGGGTCTGCCCAGCTGTGACAGTGAAGAATGGGGCAGAGATCAGCAGCGGATTCCAGAGCGTGACCCTCTCTTAATATCCCCCACAGCCACCTGGCTGCCCAGCTGCACAGACCCAGGGGCCCCCCGCAGTGCTGGCATGCTCGACAGGGAGGGTGGTGCACAGTCCACAGAAGGAGGGGGTCCGACGGACAGACACAGAGAATTTCACTGCAATAAGAGGTCAAGTGCTCCGGCAACTGATCAGGACTCAGCAGCACGTATCATTCTGCTGTAAAAACGGCCATGGGGAACTGCGGTCTGAAAAACACACTGCGGTATAAGCCCACCCCTGCTTTACAGCCGAGCGGCTCGCAGCCCAGCAGAGCATGTTCTGCAGACGGCTTTCTGACAGAGCAGCGAGCGCAGACCCAAGCGAGAAACCGGCCGAGTACGTCTCAATACAGCACTCTTACCACTCCTTTACCAACGGGCCTAATCAGAGCGAACGATTAGTCTCCTGCGTGCAAGGCCGCGTAATGGCCATGTCTTGACCCGCTGCAATCACAGACTATAATGGAGAGTAATCAGCTCTCGGCAGAAAGGAATCAGAAGCATCTGATGTCAGGTCGGTCAGTTTGTTAAACTGTGGCACTTTTAGAAGTGCCTCAATGTCATGGAGAGGATGAGACACCCAGAGGCCTTACAGTACTGTGCTTCTTGTGGTCTTGTGGACCGTGCAGATGCAATCAGTGTGGTCTGAAAAAGTGACCAAAGCTGAAAATAGCTTTCCCTTTCTCGTTTTAGTGCTCGTGGTCTAAAAGCACAGGCTGGGCAAGCTCTGCTTCAAAAGTCACAGCCCGCTGCAGGCCACTGGCTCACCTTTCAATCAGCCGGTGACTGACAGCCTGACTGACAGACGACTGACGTCCCCATCCAATCAAATCAATTAATCAAGCTGGGTTAAGGTACTGGAGGGAGAGCTAATTAATCTCCATTTCATTTGTCAGTGGGAAGAGCAATCACAGCTAATCTCCGGCTTGGGGAATATGTTTAAAAAAATAACAAAAATAAATAAATAAATAAGATAAAAAGTTCAACTCTCAGGACGACGGTGATGCTCACAGACCGTTTTTGAACATCGGAGAACTTTCTGCTTCTGGAGCGGTTTTTTTATTTTAATAGATTTTTGGGGTGTCGGGGCGGGAGGGTTCAGTCTCTGGGGGCTCCCTAAAGCACAGCTCTCAGTGCAGCAGTGTCCCATGGTAAGGAATCCAATCCTCATCATACCAAGGCTGACCTCAGGGGGTCGCACAATAGGCCAAAGCTTCAGCCAGGGAGGGAGGGTTTCAGTCAATGCGGTAACCCCCCCACCCCCAATAGTCCAATTAAACAGGAAATGACTAACTTGACTGGTCTGGTGTCTGGCTGCAGGCTATACTGAGCAGACCATCGCTGAGTGGCCGTATGGGGGGGGCAGGGGTGAAGCTCGATCAGGAGACGGGCCGCCCCTGATGCCTGGTTCACAGGCCGGGTGTAGGGAGGCGCGGCTGGAGACAGAACTCACCTGGAATCGGCCTGGGACTCCACCTCCTCCAGTGCTCCCAGCTCCCTCTCCAGCTTCTCAGTCAGCGCAGTCGCCTAGGAACGGAGGATACTCATCAGCACGACCTTCACCGTTCATAGGATGCTCTCACGCAGAACGACACAAAGGTGCCCATAACAACCACAGTGTTATTGCAATATTGTATTTAACATGGGTACACAATACAAAATAGTGCATGGAATACAGTTGATACTAAAACTGAAACCTATACACACATCCGGGAGTTTAAAATGCTCCAAATAAAATGAATAAATAAAAAATAAATATTCTCTCAGCGAGGCAAATAAATAGCATGATTGTCTGTAGCAAAAAACACCTCAATTTAATCAGTTTTAATATTAGACCTTGGTCAGCACCTAACAAGCATTTCTCTACATTCCCTGAATTCAAACCTGCATTTATTTATTTTTTTTAATGGTAAACATAATAATAGTAATAATTATATGATTTGAAAGCTTTGGTTCTACTCTGGCCTTGATGCAGCAATTAAGGATCTGCATTCATTTTTTAAAATACATTTCTCACCTCCAGCAACTTGCTCTTTGCTTCTTCACACCCAGTTTGAACCTCCAAATGTTTTGCTTGCAGCTTAAAAAAGAAAGAAGCGATGTTGCCATAGGGACCAAAGAATATTAAATATCACACGATGCACTAAACAACATGTATATCCATCGAGCAGCAGAAATCCTGCCTTTCAAACCGTTTCATTTTTGCTCTCAGTCTTATGAGAATGCAATGAAAAAATGCAGACTGGTATGGATTACTCCAATCCCTTATGTTGTGATAATTGGAGGCGTGGGGAGGAGGGTGGTGGAATAGTGCTAAGGCTCACCTCCTCCAGCTGCTTGGTCTTGTGCTGGATCTGCTTGCTGAGCGAGGCCACGGCTCGGCGGTGCTGCTGGGCGGGGCCGTAGCGCTCCGGCCTGTCCTCCGCTGACCTCTCCGTCTGCTCCGCAACACAACCACGCGGGAACGTCACCCCACTGGAGCCCTGCCCTGAGCCCTTTACACGCAGTCACTGCTGGATCCACTCACTCACACATCCTCTCACATGAGTACACATCCTCTCACATTATTACACATCCTCTCACATTAGTGCACATCCTCTCACATTATTACACTTCTTACGTACTGGCACTTATGAATTTGCATGGCAGACAACTGTATCCAGAGCAACTTACACATTTATAGAACACAGCAGGATCTTACTGAAAGAATTCGGAGCGCTGAGCAGGAGTACACCACCCGACACCAGAACCTGCCAGCTTTTTCCTCAACAGTGTTTAGGGTTCTGGGGGTTTTTTATTTTTTTGCAAGATCAAAATTCTGTTAAGGCCCGACTGGCGATTTGGTAGTCTAGACGCCGCTGGATCGCAGTGTGAGCACAGCGATTAGGAAAGACAGCCGCGTTCGCGGTTCTGCTCTCTCCATCTCAGGAGAAAACCAGTCCAATTTCACGGTCAAATGCATGCGACTTCTTTAACTCGGACTCATCTAAATCGCTCTTTATTTACTAAACTCAGCCCCAGGCAAGCGTGTGCATGACAAGTGCATTGTCAACCGAAGAGCTGGCTATTCAGCACACCCAAACCCCCGGTTCTGAATTAAAAGGCAGACAATAACGTTACTACTTGGGCTTATTCAAGTATTCACTAGAAATTCAAAACTGCAAAGAACTTAAGTAATCCTTTCACAAAACGTTAAAATTAATTTAAGGTTTATTGATCAGGATTAGAATCAAAGCTCTTCAGAATATTTAGCATGTAGACAGAGTCATGGAGAAGGAGCGTGTGCACGAAACAATTCCATTGGTGCAATGACCCTCTCTGCTTGTTTCTAAAGAGTCTGCTTTTGCACTGGCACGAATGGTCTTCTGTGCTTCTTAAGTAAGGTGTAAGGCAAGCTCTCTCCAGCACAGCTGCTGTTGGACGCTCATTTGAGATGGGTGCGATTCGCAGTTGATTTAGGATCCCTTTAACAAACGATGCTTAAATGGCATTTAATAGTGTTCCTATACATTTACTAGACACCAGACTGCCTGGCTGAGTGCAGTAGGAGCCAGATGACATCTGGCTGTTCCTCTCGTGTAGATTTTGTTGCCCTGAACAAGCAAGAATAGGCCTGCGAAATGGCGAGAAATACGACAAAAGAAAAAGATGACGTTGCAAACTGTGGGATGAAGTGTTAGTGCACATGTGGGGGAACATTCAAACAGCTGACCATTCTGTCCGAACTCTTCTGCACAACACTTCATGCAAGGGGTTCATGTAAAAACACAAAACATTAACATTTAGATTTTATCTGAAAATAAGGACCACCTCCTTTAGTTAAGAAAATGGCATTTGTACAAATTGAAGATCGAAAACTGGTAAGAGAGGTAAAGGATAAAAATGACGCACAGGCAGGAGGCAGGTGGGCGTACCTTCTCGGCGTACTCGGACGCAATCTGTTTGATCTCCTCTGACTGCAGCCCCACGATGTGGCCCACCGCGCTGGCTGTCGGTCTCCCCTGCAAACGCCAAAGGCCTTAGTAAGCAAGAGCTCGTGCGCCAACGGCTCCCTTTAACCGGCTGGAAACGTGGCCTAAGGCTGCAGTCATTACACAGGGCCTCCCGCTACAGGGCCTCCCGCTACACGTGTCGCTAAACAACCGCAATACACCAGGCACTGAAGGACCCCAGAACCGGCAATCTGTGACAATTCCGCTGCCGTCACCAGCTCCTCGCTCCTTGGTGTGGGAGTGCAGTCCCAGGAGACCCAACACAGACAGAGCTGTGGGTGCTTTAAATTGGCTTCTCTCAATGGTGTGCTTTTTGGCAGCCCATTTTGGCTGCACATTTGTAAAATCTTTTCCAATAACTGTAAAAATCTGTTAAATAAGCATTTTCTCCAATGAAGGAGACCAAATACTGCACTTTTCCAAAAAGGTTCTCCATTTAAGTAAGATGACACTGAATGCCCTGTGATGAGAACGCTACTACTTTGTGTCCATTGTCCACTACACACTGACTATAAATACAAAATAACATCCCCAGTGATCTACATCATTGTGCATCTGTAATTTCAGTGCTGAATGATATTCACAGGGAATGCAAATCCATTTTTTTGTGGAAAACATCCTAGAAAACTGACTTGCGCAAACAATGTTACAGCTTTTCATAATGTCATGCAAATGCAATTGAAATATTATTTAAACCAATGGATGAAATAATTGCCAGTACTTGAGCACACCTGAAGGGAATAAATTGTTTATCACAGGGTGGAAGTATTGTTTTCCTCAATTATAGCATTTGAAGTCTTACCTCCTCTGTTGCCATGGCAGCCATACCAGTCATCAGAGTTTTAATGCGCAGCTAAAAGAGAACAGTAGTGCTGTAAACAATTGCTGTGTGGAAACCGCAAAGCAGGGTGATAAATCCAAAACTATTATTCCTGGCAGTTTACGGTTAGTATGTATATTCTGCCACACTAATCATTGTTACAATGACTACATAGCCACAAATAATGGTTGTGATGCATTATGACTTTCCTGTTTTTAGTAACGGGCTTTGGAAAAAAAGGTTCTAATGAAAAACTAAGACAAATGACATGTTTGAGAAACTCCTCAATCCATTCTGTGACCGAGTGACTCCATGGGTAACGATGGCGGGATCGGTACTGGACCCGTCACACCCACCTCCTCGGCGGCCTGAAGATCCTCCTCCTCCGACACCTCGGTCATGCCAGGGGGCACACCTGGGGCCTGCGACAACTTCCTGTCCTCCACCTGTTCAGGAAACGGCCCAGTGTCACAGTCATAGTCATAAAAACAAGTTTTATTATTGCAAGCAATAGAAACCAAGTGGGCAAACTGAAATTAATTATCTTCAGTCATCATCAGGAAACTCTCCTTTCTTCATGTAGGGTTTTTTTTTGAGGGGGTTGGGAGGGGGGACACAAGTTTGTACTACATATTCTGTTATACACACCTAAACAAACAACTAAATGAAAAATGTTCTATATGACTGGATAAGACCAAAGAAATTGCTTTTGCACAACTTTAATGAGATTTCTTTCTCCCAGATACTCACTTTGTCCTGCTTGGACTGTTTGCTGAATCCATAGCGTCTGTGTAAAATAAAAAATAAATTAACACATTTCATGAAAATGAAACCATTTACAAACCAAATAAAAATCCATTAAAAAATCCATTAAACCTTCCTGACCATGGTTTGAACCATAACTGAACCCACAAGCTCCTCCCAACAAAACCTCAGAATTGGCATTGTGGAGTCATGTTTTCACCCGGCTACACCACGCTCGCCAGTTCACATCGCTGCTGCTCACCCTCTGAGGCACCCCCTCCACTAAATATTTACCTGGGGGAACCCGTCCTGATCATGAACTAACAAAAGTTTTTTTTTTTTTTTTGTTTCTCTCTTCTGTGCTACCGTCTGGAATGAAGAGGAGATGCACATACAGAAATTAGGGTTTTACCAGTAATTTCAGACAGTCTTCACACTGCTGACGTTTGACAGAAAAGTCCATGCACAGAAACAAGTCAGCGTTAGACAATTAAGAACACCTGGCTCACATCTCAAGCGTTGTCACAGCTAACTGATCAAGAAAAAGCAAGACAGACTAACAAGATGCCCAAGGGCTTTTATATGACTCTTCTACACATTAATCATTAGTCTTTGCTAGGCCCTTTCAGCGCTAGCTGAAATGCCAAGATATTTGTGGTGCCGGGTGTCCAACTTTTATCCTTAATCAATTGTTTATCTTCTGGGCTAGCACCCAAAGAATATAAATCATTTTGTATTAGTTTTAAATAAAACTACTTAGACTCTGTGGTGGGGATTTTTAATGACAATGCTGTCACAGGCAGAAAAAGTACTACTGTACAGTGCACTGAATGTAGAATCACATTTTACAGTTTCTTTGAAAAAGAACATTCAACTTACAAATAATAGCTCAAAAGTAAAAGCATTAAGGACAAGAAAGGTTTATATTTGTATGGCTCCATTTCAGCATCTCAAAGCGCTTTGCAGAGCAGATGAAACTCAACCACAACCAGCGTTAAGTGGTGGTACCAAGTACCACCCTCCTGCATTACTCTTTCATTTCTCATGAGTCTTGTAAAACTGTGCCTTGAATCAATGGCTCATATGGTTACCTTACCACTAGTTCACAGAATGAGACACAAGTCACATGCTTGAGTAACCGCCTTTTTGTTACAATGGCTATAAACTTTAAAATATATACCAGTTTCAGGATTCTTCATTGATTCGGAAAGATAACAGAAGGTAAGCCATCGCTTTGAGCTTGTGTGGGGTTCAGCACCCATGCCTTACTTAAATGACTGACAAAATGGTGTTAGTCAACTGTTCAAAACTGATTTGGGCTCCGTGCTCACTTTCAAGGACCTCTCGAAGGTTCGCCTCATTGGCCGAAGTGCAGCATTTTAAACTGAGAAATGCCGTGCTGGCAGGGCGATGCTCACCAACGCAGGGACAGAGCAAACCTCTGTTAGTATCCAACACTCCAGTGAACCATTAACCCAGTCCCAACTCCCATCCTAGAGGGCTGCAGTGTCTGCCAGTTTCAGTGCATCACAGCTCATACATGTTTAAGTCACAGATTGGACAAGGGTCCACACAGCATTTCCAAAGCCAAAATTTGATGTTGATTGAAAGAAACCACAAACTTCTCAGCCATCTAAGACAGCAGGTCGAGCCACTGGGTTAACTCAAAATTCCATGCAGTTTTTGACAATAATCTGCTATTGGGATTTAGTGATCAATGCTGCAAGCATTTTTATTAGAAGCACTCTGAACTTCAGCCTGCAAACCTAGAGAATACTTACAGGATGAAAACAGGATGTAGTCTTAAGAGATTACATACAAAATGGGGAAAAAAAGAGATGAGAATGCCAGAAGGAACATCGAGGTTTAGACTAAAGTGACATGATGATGCTGCATTAATCATAATTCTAATGGCAGACGGCAAAGACCACAGCTGGGAGCATCTCTTAAGCGAGCTGGATCATGATTGCTGAATAATATGCTAATGGAAAAACCTCTAATCAAGGATGAATCTCATAGACATTCAACCCTAGGTTGTCACGGCAACATAACAATTGCACGCCGTTGCCGTGTTCAACCACCCCCGCCCTCCTTCTCCCCCACCCCCACTCCACCTCCCATTGTGAAAAGAATGATTTCCTAAATTGTCTTGGAGAGGACAAATATTCAGGACAAAAAAAAAGTGCAATGTATGGAATGACACAAATAGGACTCAATGTGACAGAAATGGTGTGAATTAATAGAGCTTTTTTCTCCCCTCTGTGTTGGGTGTCAGCTTGTTTGGATGCTGATTAGGCAGCAACATTTGAATTTCAAATGTGAAATGCCTCGCATGTGCAAGTTATGATTTAGGCTACTAAACCTGGTGAAATCCAGGCCCTGTGAACACAATGGGATTATAAACTTACATAAACCTAAACTAAATTTTGTGTGTGTGTGTTTCCGTCTGTCCGTCCGTCAGTGCATTTTAATCATTATCTTTGCTACGTAGACATTTAGTGGCTCCAAAACTCTACGTGAAAAATCCAACTCACCCAACCCTCAGCCCAATAATTTAAAGTCCAGTTCTTTCTGAATACATAATTCAGAGATCTGCATTCACCCATGCTTTCAGGCTATAATATGCATACCTCACCTATAACTCAGCTATCAGTTACTTCATGTAGCATTCCAAAGGCTCTTTTGTATGAATGAAGACTACAAATTTTTAAAACAATGAGATTAAATAAACAGAACTTTTTAATAATATAACTTTTTTTAATAACTTTTAAATAAACCAAAATTTTTTCGTATTTACGCAGTGACCCAATAGTTAAATAGTTCATTACATCCCTACAGTGTGTGAGCAGGAAGAGAACAGCATAACTTGACAGCCATACACACCTCCCATATTCTAACAGTGTGGAGTGAACTCGAGATTCTTCATCTGTCAGCTCTCCTGCATCTGCTTGTCGCTTATACTTCCTTTCTGGTTTGTAAACATCCTAAGACAGAAAGAATAGGGTTGAGGGGGGAAAAAAATCCAATCGTACTTAAATTCCAATTGGTTATTTTATCCATCCTTGTCTCCTCGATCCACGCAGACCCGGAAATCGATAAAGGTCCGCCATGCTCTTTGAAGGAGCCAGGAACAAGGAGTTAGGAGGCTCCCAGAGGATGCTTGAGGAAGGATACATGAGTCTAGCCTTTGTGGAAGTTTTTTTTTTGGAACCTGTGAGATAAATAATCAACCTGTGGATTCCCCTCTCCAAATCCACCACATCTGTAATTGACATGGCTTCAAACAGATGCACCTGGAAAAAAAGTTCCATTTGCCAAATACACGTTTCCTGAATTCCTCCACCCTCGTATCCTTTCCCAACATTCTTTCCTCGAGTCCTCCGTTGGGAGGAGGAAAGGAAGCAAGGAAACGACACAAGGAAAAGATGCAAGGAGGGAAAATATGCAATTGGAAAGAGCCCAAATTGTATGCGCCCGAATCCTTCACAGAACATGGAGAACACCTCCAGCCCTGTGGTGTAAAAACACACCTTCCTACATTCAGCAGGCACATGGGAAAAGCAACAGTACGGTCGCTATTCCTAAAAAAAAAAAGCCATTAAGAATTTAATCAGCTCAGAAGAGCCACTCACTACGACAGTGCTTCTCCACTAATCATGGTTATTTGTTCCACAATATGCGACTTCCTGCACTTGCACCACATAATGACCTATAGAAAGGAGTCATTACATTTCATCCACCGTGCAGCTTTGCACTTGTATGGGGTCCAGGTTAGCTAAAGTGGCCAGTAGGACACTAGATGAGGAGGGTTGTGCCTGCAAAGATGCCCAAGTAAAACCTATGAATACACCCTCCAACTTGAGGTCCAGGACACAGAGACCATGCTACTACACACCACTGTAGCTTCATTGCTTTACTACAATTAGGATATAGCAAAGAGGGCCATAAAGTGAATTGTGTTTAAGAGCCAATATGCACTCCAGAGGGTATTAGAAAATCATTTATGGAAGGACAAAGCACCAACACCTCTGTAATTGAGGTGCAATCACCAGTTGTTATTTCGAGGGGTTGGGCGATAAGGCAGTAGGTTTCATCAATAAGCCGCTATACTGAATATAATAATTGGTACTTACACACACGTCTACCACTGTTTTTATAGCTTTCTCCTTCCTCTGCGTGAATTCATCATCCTGGAAGACAAAAGTGAGTTTCATCAAATCACATGAAAAGATTGATGCTTGGTGTACAGATTGATGACTGGTGTACGTGATCTTGGTAAATGTTTGAATATAATCTTTAAGATAAGTTCAATTTGCATAACAGGCAGCAGTGCCTAACATGTAACAGCTCTTCCCATTTTACTTTTTAAGGTGTACTGGTAATCAATGACAAACATGGTGTGAACATTGCACTTTTAATGATAAAGCTTTCTACACCCATTCTCCCCAGTTTGGGAATGTTAAATTATTGGCCTCTAATCTGTTTTTACTGTTACCATCTTTCTTATCCCATTCACAAACAACTGTGATTTATTCACGGAATCCGTGTTAGCTTAACATCTGCCGCATATAAACTTCAGTTATTTCAATCATACTGCCCCCTCACCACCCTTGCAGTCGTTTGTTTCTCTAAACCTACCTGTTGTTTATCCATCTTACTTCCACACAATTAAAACAGCAGAATAAACAGTCTCACCTCAGGAGTGCTGTGAGTTTTCTGGAACTGAGCAACAGCATAGGAGCGAATATAGTCTCCCATTTCCTCCCTGGTCTCGATCGCTCGCTTCACCAACCACTGGAAGGGAAGCAGACGAATATGATGACTGGCGTACCATCATGAGTAGGGAAGTTTGATTCCATCTCAGAGGTTGCAGCTGCGGGATGCAGCCATTGCACAATTGTGCAAAGGTGTTTAATATGAATTACTTCTGTACATGTCCAGCATTGTACAAGGATTATACATTCTAAATCATTCTGGATAAGAATAAATGGCTAAACGAGAAGCACTGCATTATGGGTAAGGAGAAACTGACAGGGGGCATGATCACAGAGGCTATTGGAAAGCCAGGAAGTCAAAGGCTAGGGAATGAGCAAAGGCAGTCCGTTATGCCTGTGTCAGTTAACTATAAACCTTTTCCCCCCACTTACATTAATGCAGTTCCTTTAATATCCACCATAAAGCACAGAGTGGAAACGGGGAACAAAGGAACACACCTGGGGTATGGCCACAGATGCTGCATATTAGCTGAAGGGGTGGGAGGGTCAGGAAGTAAAATCCAGTGAGTACAGACAGGCAGCCTGCACCACCCCTCTCTGTCAGTAAGCCTCAAATACCCAATCATCAAAAACAGTGTACGGTCATCCTGCTCATGACACCACAAACACCTTCTCCTGATCACAACCTATTTTCAGTGTTTTTGTTTGATGTCTTACTGTACTAAGTGACAAAAGAAGGTCTGTTGGAGGACAAAGACTAACCTAATCACCTCAGCCCTTAAAATAAAGGCAAGTACTTGCACATCTAACCTCAAGCAAGGAAAAGCTTTTGTGTGAGAAAGAAAAGAGCTTGCAGAGTCCTTACCCACTATTGCCCTGAATTACCTGCACGACAGGGAAGATGTGGATGAAGTCCAGCCCCTGAATCTGATGGGGTTCTAGACAATGGGGGCACTTCATTTTGGGGAGGACTGACACAATCTTCTCTGTAAGGGCTCTGACAAGAAAGGCGTGAGCGGGGACCAATGTTACACATTTGCAAGGGCCATGCTCAATGAGCTGGAGGCCACAAAATCATGAATGGAAAATTGAGGTCCAGCATGATCACATTAAAAGTGATTGCCATTGCTTACATTTTCTGACCAATGGTTGAATTCTCTTGGAATAGCAGGTCTACGTCGATGTCGAAGTTGCATGTTGTTATACACCAGGTCATGCCGCCCACCACCTGCATAGACAGAAGTTTGTTGAAAATGACATTCAATGTGTGCGTCTAGTACAATTAACACCTTACTTGACCATAAGCATTAGCCAGCATCTTCACACCTTGTCAAAAGGAGACAGTCCTTTAATGCGCGCTCTGAAGTATCCCGCTGCAAGCAACAACTCGAGGATCTCGGTGAGCTTGACGTTTTGTTCTTCATCCTCCCGCGTCTCCACCTATAAACAAGTGAATACACACTCACAATATCCCTGTTACAAGATAACATGGACTTATGCGGTCTCATTTATAAAAAATAAAAAAAGCTGGTAAAAACCCGGTTAAATTTCCAACTTACAAACGTAGTTAGCTAATGTTTTTCTGTTGAAATAGCTAGCGATTTTCTAAACACTGCTAGACTAGGTAAACATCTGGAGGTAGCTCACTGGCTGTTTTGTGTGTTTTCAGTCGTATTTTTTCAAGATGATATTATACTCTCTGTAAGTAAATGCACCACTATTCCATGCAATTTCGGTAGGCCTATGATATTATTTAAAATGACCGAAAACGTTATAGTGGCTAAAATTGGCTATTACATTAGCCATCTACGGCGGCTGACAGCTAGTGTGTTTCTAACGCGACTCGTCTCAGTCGTATCAACATACACACTTAAAACCTACCAGTCTTACTGACTACAGATAAACTCTTTCTCAACATTCACTTCTTACCTGAATAACGTTGCCTTCTTGGTCATATTGAGCTCCTATTTTAGACCCTGTTCTCACTCTTGAAAAGACCGAAGTGGCCGCCATTTTGAACTACATTTAGATCACGTGAACATCAGCTGACTGTCACAGTGAGATGCACGAAGCAAAGACACTTCCCCTAAAGAGAAGATATGCCACTCAGGTGGCCAAGAGGGGGCGCTCGAAGCGCAGTAAATGAAAAAATGAATGGGAGTCAAAGGGGAGGATTTCCCAAAATCCCATATCGTTTGAATTAATTAATTTGATATGTGCCATTGCTTCTGAGAAAATCACACTTGAATGTCCTGAGTTTAGTCAATGCGTCACCCTCGTACGTGGAAACTGATTTACGGTAGATTTTGGTTTTCCTTTACGGTAGATTTTTTTTCTAACTAGAGTTCCCACTGCACCCCGCTGAGAAATCAAACCTGTAACCTCTGAGCCCGCGGTTTGTACATTCGGGCACAGCAATGAAACACGTAGGTAGGCGCAGAGAGAAAAAGTGCACAGTTCCTAAATATCTGATCGTCCAGTACGACGACTGTGGCCCCTAGCTCAGATTCGCAGAAATTATACTTTCACCCTAGCAGTTTACGTGTGCAGTTTAGTGAGTTAAAAAAATTAAGAAATTATTGTCGTTTCATTTGTTTTCACTATTTTCTATTCTACATTTGTCCAGTAGGTGGAAGTACTAAACCACTCTGTACACTGAACCTATTGCTGAGTCTTCTTTTTTTTAAGGTTTACAGCAGTGTCACCTGTCTGGGAAACTGCCCTGCGTGTTTAGATGTCTCTGCCAACAACTGATTCAATGAATGCGTTATCAGGCTTTTGCAGAGCTTGATGACGATCCATTAATTCCAGGTGTGTTGGAGCAGGGAAACATCTAAAACATGCAGGGCAGTGGGTCCCAAGGACTAGGGTTGAGAAACACTGGTCTAAAGCATGTTCAAAAGACAGTCTTTTTTGTTGACAGCAACAAATGCCCAAAGTAAACTCATGTTACCTAAAAGAGCTAATTGAAGGGGCCTGCGTGTCTATA
Organism: Anguilla rostrata; assembly: GCF_018555375.3. Lineage (NCBI taxonomy): Eukaryota > Metazoa > Chordata > Actinopteri > Anguilliformes > Anguillidae > Anguilla > Anguilla rostrata. The sequence continues at coordinate 21,616,937 of NC_057947.1, forward strand.
TAGAACAACACAGGCAACAGTGCAACAAAACTATGATAATTTCATTGATATAAAATGCCATTAACAAACTATTGTTCATGAGAATTTAGGACAGGAACAGAGTTGAAGAGAAGACAGCCAATCACCAGCATTTTTATATAGTAAGAAGAGAATATAAAGCATAAGGCGATGGGCTAAACAAGACTTAAAGTAAGCAAGACCTGACACAACTGTATTTTGAACAAGCAGTTTTATTTATCCAGTACACACACATGGTATCAGGGCAATTGGAATAGGCGGTCCCTTGTGACTCATCCTGGATTATAGAAAAGCATTATTGGTCTTTGTTACTCCCAGAGGGGGAGCAGGAAAATACTTATAAAAAATACAGGGATGACCCAAGGACATATTTTTACAATTGCATTAAAATCATAGGAATGTGTACAGGAGAAGATTCCCAATGTACATATTGGAAATTTAAAAGCCAAACAAAACATTGTGCATGCTATCTCCATAAAAGATGTATTATATGGTAAAAGGAAACAGAAAATATCAGAGTGCACAAATTAGATCCTTGGGGTATACCAACAGACAGTATTTTCATATTTTATACTTTTGTATATATAAAAGGCTGCCTTGAATGAAATGTTTAATGTTTTTGTACTCACTGACGTTTATGTTGCTTGAATCGATACCCTCTCTGATTGAGAGAAGATATTTCTGTTTAGAATGTTTAATCGATTATTTAATGTATACATAATGTCTCTATATATAATTTGACTGAATCCTAGTCAATGTTAAAGCCAGTGAAAATGAAACAGTAGCTGTAGAGGGTTAAACAAGTTTCGAAATGAAATCACAGGGTTGACAAATGCATGGTTAGATGCTTGACATGTCTGTATTACAGGGAGATAGACATTCTATTAAAATGGAAGATCCCATAATGGACTATGAATCACCACAGGTAATAGAGTTGCCAGGTTGAATGACTGAGAAGCAGTGGTGAATTCCATTAGGCCCCCTTTTGTTTTTAAATCAGTCATTTTCTCGCCCCTGCTATTGAGCTACCTTTGTCTCCTGCTGGTCGGGTGCAATTATCACAGCTTAATATCAAAATGCATGGCTCCAACCACCCGTTTTCCTACCAATCAATCTGTGCGAGTCCTTGAGTCTACCCACCCAGCCATAGCGATCCCAGATAGCAATTTCTGTTCGCTAAATGTCTCGCTTTCTCACTAAATCACCTGGCAGTTTCTAGATAGACTCGCCACAGCCACTTGATGCCGGAGCCATAAATGCTTCCAAGCACACATTTGGATTCCAGTGCCATACTTTCTGCTTTGGGGTGGCATATCCACTTAGACTGTTAGTAAGTGCTGCAATGGGCGCTTGTGATGCACGTACATCATGCATATGCTTTTGTGCAATATCTGGTCCTCATCTGTAAAAGCATGTGTGTTTGACACATGCTCTGCTGTATCTAGCATTTATGGCTATTCTGCGAACAAATATAAAAGTGATAAATATGTTCAGACTTAAGGTTTATTTCAGGTTACGACACTTCAAATTTTCTAAAGATATAACTGCTAATATAATGTATTAAAATTACAATCAGCTGTAATCTTTTTATAATTATTTCTGAGATTTTTGTAATGGACTTGTAATCAGCTGTGATGATTATATGATGCTGTTACCTATATTAGAGGCGTCAGGAAGCAAGCCCCCACCACCCCTTACTCCCCCACCCCCCATCTGCTTAAATGAAGTGTCTGATTTTCTCAGTAATCACGAGCGAGAAAAACACAGCGAACAGCAATGTCACACTCACCAACTCCCACACAAAAAGGGAGTTCATTTAACTCTCCTGTGCAAAGTGTCTGCTGCCATCCATCAGATCACTGGGGTACGAGGCAATTTTCAGCAAATGTGATGCTCCTCGGGTTGAATGGCACGGCTGTGAGAATTACCCAGCATGCTGGAGTGAGAAAAATGGTTAATAAACTAGACAAGCACATATACCACTGGACAGGAAGGGAAAGCACTCAAAGGGAAACGTGTTATCATTTATACCCATATACACATGCATGTACTGTTCTTAAAAAACAATGAATAAAACATTTTCTGGACGCTAAGATTGTCTTTATGCAAATATGCACATGTGTACATGCACGCGCGCGCACACACACACACCAAACTTGCCCTCACAGATTTCTCCAAACTAGCATCGCATAATGCTTCACTGCAGGTGAGGGTTGAGAAACCCATCCCTGCTGTAGTACAGGCCTCCCCCATTTCCCGCCTCTCTCCCTATCACATCGGATCACATGAAAACAACCCACCGTGGTGTAGCCGTCGGTTCCACCGACCGAGCAACTGGGGCCTCTCCAACCACCACCCGCCATGACAGCTGTAAGATTAACTTCGTTAGGTGTCGACCCGCTCATGCAAACCAAATTAAATTAATGGAACAAATTTCCCCCATAATTAAGATAAAAATTCATGTCAGCTGTAACCTTGCTGTGCACTAATTATGTACAAATGATTTATCATCTGTTTCGCCCGGAATATTAATCTTCACCTCATTGATAACTGTGGCCGGTGTTAAGAGATGAGAGTTGATTAACAGTGACAGCCTCAGCTTTTCAGAGTGCGAGCGCTGCCAGCCAATCAGAGCAGCTGTTGTCACATAGTATGGCTTCCCATTCTTTTGGTCAATTAATCCACATTGAGTATGCAGGTGGGCATAGCTGGGCTAGAGGACTTTTTTGTAATACAGCGATCTACCATAATTCAATTACCTGAAAGCTACAGTGCGCAGGAAAAAAATAAAACTAAACATTATTTTACAAGTGAATTTATTATTTAACAAAAAATAAAAACATATGAATTTTATTTTCTTGATATTCATTTATCTAGTATGTGTCCAGTGCAGCTCCAATTTTCCCAATCACATAATAAATTGATCACTTATTTAAAGATACTTATTCTCATAACAAAAACGTTCTTTGAATACATGGAACACAAATTAAATGGAAGGAGTTTTTTCATATTACTGTGGCTTCATATAAAAAAAAACTGCAGAGATTACAGGAATATTGTGACATGGAAGCTGGATGTTCATAAAGCGAGGATGTTCTGGGCCAAGATACCGTAAGCTAAGTCATGCGTGGAAATGCTGTATGCAGCAGCACATAGATCAATAGGTCATGGTTCATGCTAGGTTTCCATCAGCTCAGTAGTTTCCAAGGACACTTGGAAGAGTAGACCTCATTGCACAGATGCACATCCTTCTTTATTCCAAGAAACCCCAGTTATTTTTTCTCCTTTCCCAGAAACCACTCCTTAATTTACAGTTACCTGTACAGATGCTTTCCTACAATAGCGATCCTGTCAGATCTTGTGACTTTCCACCAGCAAATCCGCTGGTGCAAAGAGGATTTGTATTTAAATTGCCTTACTTTCACCCGAATGCTCATTTGCTGGGTAATGAAACAGAATATTGTTTATTCAACTGTTTATACAATGTAGCCAAGAGTAGGCACTTTTTGTAGCTACCCTGTGCTTTGACGCAGTCGCTGAACTGCTCACGAGTTAGCACGTGACTGGTGTGCAGAAGGTGTTCATATGGGACAAGAAGCAAGTTTTATATGTATGCATAAAATAACATGGTGGAAAAGTGTTTGTCATATTATAAATGGCATATTGCTATATAGCATTTGAACGCTTAGCTGTCTCACTTTGTAGTCGATTGGAAGGGAATTGATTTGAATATCAATATTGCAAAATATAAAAATAAATAAAACATAGAATACTGTACTTCCCTGCGTGCATGTCTTGTTTGCGGTCCCCAGACTAAAGCATAGATCTCATGCTTACAGCCGTTTTTGTCATAGTTCGGAATGCAGGGAAACCGCGAACATCCCAATGCGCGAGGCTCTCCATTGAACAACGGCACTGCGGGAAGAACATATTAAAAATGCGGCAACTTACTGTGCACTCACAGCGGTGCTGTGAATAAGGTAGGCTAATTTTCCGTATCATTTTTCCACTTTTTCCATCAGGCAAAAACGAAGGCCAACTGTGCTCAGAGCACGTGCGCTAGGTGGCGCCCCAATGTCACAAATTGATAAGAACCATTGCGTACAGCTGAATTTCAGCCTGGGCAATATCACCGGTTAAACGCTTTGCAGTTTCGACATCTTAAATAAAGAGCATCATTTTTATATATTTACGGCTTGACTGGTTTATTTATTTATTTTTTGTTTCATCGTGGAACAGTACGAGGAAAGAGAACAAATTGTGATTCTGCATAAATCACTGGACCTATTCTTTGTTCTCTAAAGTGGTTTTAGATTTCCAGTTCTATAGCCAAATGCAGCAATCACTGTCCAGCAGAATTGCTCAGTAAGGATGATGCATGTTTTATCTTCTTACTCTGAACAGGCTGAACTGGCCACCATTGTTTTTCTCTTGTTTTGCCACATTTTTAAATTAGCATTTTGTGCTACATGGATTCAGCCTTTCAACTGGAAATGACAAGTTGCTGTCTTGGACAAGTTGGAATCTTTGATTGTTCTTTTTTAATGGAAAGCAAAATGGTCTCATTCTCCCTGTCAGTCAGGCGATATGCATTCCAATATGATGCATAAGCTAGACAATTCTGCCAATTTACTCTCTTGTTTTAAAATTAAAATGAATAAGCAATGGAGCTTTTTGTGAAGCCTATCATTAATAATATTAATGAATTCTAGACTGCTATTTCTTTTAACCATACACCATGACAGACAGCAATTCCCATTGTAGAGTTTGTCTTTTCGCTGTGAACAGTAGTAAAACTGGCTGAATAAATGTGAGATAGCCTCGCCAAAGATCGGATCAGGTTTGAGCATATCTTTAGTTTCCCCAGGAGAGGCCAAGAGAAACGGGCCTATTGCTCATATTTCTCTATTAATTCCAGCCTTGTCTTTTCCCCTTCACTGACTCCATACCAGCAATTGTGCCACAAAGCCCAGCAGATGTTTAGCGCACCTCCACAACTTGTCACAAGTAGTTAGAGCGATTTCTTGATCTGCCCTTGCTCCGTGGAATTGGGGCCATGCAGCAGTGTTCCTCTTTCCTTTGTGTTATGAGAGATTTAGCCACTGTTCTCTAACAATACCAAAGGCTCTGAGTAAACTGAGAAATAACCAAACACTTTCCCTGGGTTTTTGTTCGTAATAGAACCACCAACAAAAAAATGTGCTTAAATATACAGCTTCTAAAATATAGTAACCCAAGCCATTTGCTCCTCCTACTAAACCCTCTTGAATACTTATTCCCTCTTCCCTGCTATCTGTGAATGGAGCTTTAGACATCAATGGTATCTTTAACGCACCTTTTTTCATCACTGGTGTAGACTAGAGCTTGCACGTTGGGGGTGAAGGGTTAATTAGAAACAAGTGAAAGGTCAGGGGGGATAATATGAGTGCTGAGCCCAATAATGAGGAGAGGGGGACCACTTTGACAAGAGCCTCCAACATAGGATTTATACCAGGGTTATGACAGTGGGACAAATAGCGCTGATAACAGAGAAGGGTCCTCAATATTGGGCTGAGCAGGATGATGAATTGGGTGGCTGGCTCTATTCACTTAACGTCAAGGGCCATGCTCTTTGCCCATGACATTTTCTCTCTCCCTCTCTCCCCCTTTCTCTTTCTTTGTCAATTTCCCTCACTTTCTTGCTGTGCCCCTCTGCTGTATTCTCTCCTGCTCTCTCACTTCCTCCCTCTACATTTCTTCTCTCTCACTACCCTTCCTTGCTCTCTGTAAATATCCCTCCATCTCCACTCATTGCCCCTCTTCCTTCTTGCCCTTGAACTCTTCTTCCCATTGGCTTTTCTTCTCTCTCTCTCTCCTGATCAAAACTCAAAATATCCTCAAGGGTTTCTGGGACATAAGGCAAATGGAACATGTTAACACCATATTAACCGATAAGGCTCCGACAAAACACCACTGACTCCTCCAAATTAATTTACAAACAACAATGCTCCTCATTCTACAGCGATACCTCAGTGATATCTCCCCCACACACATGCCTTTATGGCTGTTTTTACTTCCTAGGTCCAGTATGCAAAGCAGTGTCTTTTTCAGGTTTATCGTCAGCACTTTGTATCCTGCCTCTTTCTCTTGCCCCCTCTGCACATACCCTGAACAGTAGTAATTGGCTTCCTCTGAAAATCCACCTTTGCATTAGTTATTTTATTATTGCTGCTCTTTTCAAGTTACTCGTGACTGTTCACTCAGCGTGTTTGATTTGCTCCGGCACATGGCCTAATAGGCTTATGTTATGGAAGTACAGGAATTTGAGTGGATTATGGAAATCCCCTTCTATGTTAACACTTTATATTTACACGTATTAGACCCTTGTGTCATATTCACTGCATCCTTTCTGGAATTACACTGCCATTGTGCTATACTACAGTTAGAGCACACATACACTCTTTAAATAGCTCTGTAAAAGCCTGAAAGAACTGTCCTGGTGTCTGACTGCTTGGGCACTGCCCGTGCGAAGGCTCCTCTGACACAGACTGCTATGCTTTGTTCTTTTTGCCAGAAGATATGACCCTCTAACTCAATTTGCTATCCATCCTATAGCACAGCATGTAAAACACTGGAGTATTCTTGAAAGCCTGGTTGAAACACAATAAAAACAATGGCTCGTTCACAGAACCAAAATGACAGATGTAACCCTAATGATGCTTGTTTTTCATTGTGAGGAGTGGTGGTTAGATCACACATACAGAGGCATGGGGGAGAGCACGTGCACACTCACACACACACTTGGGTGCAAACACACAGAGCAGTGTTATGTGAAATAGAATGCATTTTTCTTAAACAGACATCACCATTGGCCATTGGTGCGATGTTTGCCATGAGGAAACCATGAGGAAGTGTAATCATTTATGCACACAGTGGCAGCACACCCCCCTGTACATACACTTGTTCAATCAATATTGCTCAGCATGCTTTTAATTACAAAGGCTCCATCCCTGTAGTAGCCCAATAGCAAAATGCAATTAGCTGAAGTAATAATGAGATAATTGCCTTCTAATTAGTATCAACAGCACAACAATCACTTGTCGTTTGGAGTGATGGGGTGGATGTATGTAACCTTGGTCATATAATCACTGAGGATACCACAGGAGCTGCATGCAGACTCATGTCAGGCTTTCAGTTCACAGCATGCAAAGGTTTGTGCTAAATTATTTCCACAAGTGGGTCTTTTGTTGTAGAAACTATAGTATTATATATTTTGAAAATGTTAAATACATTTTCTATAGGTCTGACTTCAGGCGTTCACTTTAATTTACCTTGTTTTTTATGATACACATGAAAACCATCCATCATTAGCCATTATTTCACAATCTGAAAAAATAAAACTGATTGCTTACATACCAATAATCATTTTCCAGCACAGAAAGAAAACTTTCACTTGCTATGATTTGTTGCAATTGATTAATAATTCCAGTGTAATACATTCTTCCCAAACAAATATTACGTGGTGATATTGCTTTTGACAACACTAAGTCACACCTGACGGAAAATGTAATCATGAAATGTAAACTGGAGGTTCCTGTTTTTTTTTTTTGTGTTGTAAATACCAAAACAGGAATGCACAGACATGACATGTACAATTATTTGTCTGGTTAAGGACACAGTCAATGTCTAGAACTCTATGGTTTAGTGTAAGTAGCTGTTTCATAAGGGAGAAACTGAGGTTGCAACCACAGAAGAGTATTTCTGTCAATCAACCAATTACTACAGCTGCCAGCTGTCTTCTAAATAAAATTGGCACCAAGTGGTTTACAGGGCACAACCCAGAAATTGATTATACAATAACAAGTCAAGCACTGGGTGTTTTTAAAAGAATAGCTAGGTATTTCCAGTGATGAATATGTCACATTGTGGATAAGCAACAGCACATGCAGCATAAGGGAGGAAAATGGCATTTCCATGGCTGTCCCCATTGAAAGCTCATTTTGGCAAGTGAAACTTTGGCACACCACTGGTTTAACGATGCGCTCAAAATCCAGCATGCTAACAGGAACAGGACAGGGGGTGCCAGTTGAGTGGTCATGGAAAATCAGTGGGCAGATGGACACTAAGTTGTGAATTAGGACAACTAAAATCATGACAGGCCACACTAAATGTAGTTTATAGCTTTGTGAAAAGCGAACAGTTTTTGCTTATAACTGAGCAATTCTTTGAGTGTTCTGACATAGAACAGGCTACCATAGGCCAAATATAATGAAAGGCAGAACATGCTGTGTTTTTAAATGGCCTAGTATAATCATGTGATGTTTATGTGTGTATTTGTTTTTTGATAAATCATTCTGAATTTTCAAATCATTATAAATATCTGCTCTGTTATAGTTATTGCAAACATGTGATATTTGCATCCCATTTGTCCACTGTCTAAAACTACAGTCTTCCCTGTGAATACAAATCTATAGAGATATTATGCTCCCGATATTGAGCATTTTTGTGACCATTCAAATAATCCAAGATCAGATGCTTATGCTCCCTTCCCAATAGATCATTTGCCTCAAGAATGATGAGAATAAAACATCTCATTCAGGACCTGCGGACTGCGAGTAGAATCACAGACGAGTGCATTGTGCACACCCGTTGCTTGCTTGAACTCCGCTGTTGCTTCTGCGCTTGCGGGTTTGTCCTAGGAAATTACGTCACGAACGTAGAATCTGATTGGACGGTTAGCCCTCCAAGTTCTGAATGAGATACACGGCAATGTTATCTCACCAAAAACAAGACTTTAAAATTGTTGTGTCAGGAACGTATGACAATATAGCTGAAGTGGCTTGTTTTTCTTTGCATGTAGCCTATGTTTTTTGAGGTACCCGAGTACTAGCTAATGCGTATTTCTCTTAATTCATGGAAAGAAAACGTTCATTCATATCTGAAATAAGGTAAGAACTGACAGAGGTTGTTCGCACAATGTAAATGAAGCCATATCACCAGTTAGCTGGCTAAAATCGCCTGCTAGCTACCTGCCTACCTGTCTAATGAACGTCTTCGCTAGCTGGGGAGGGATGATTTCTGATTCGGAAATTGTGGAAACCTGTATGTTTTGTTCGAATACAACCTAGTTGTCAACAACATTGACATCATGCCAGCTGGCTAACACAGTTGGCTAGGTTAATTTCATCTTAAAATGTCAACTGAATATCTTTTTTTAACTGATTTAAACAGGCCTGAGATGTGTCGATGCAAGGGTCACACAATAACGTAGCGGGCTCAGGCAAGGAAGGTATCGTAGGTACTTGCTATGATGTAACTTTACGTTTATGCGAGATTAAAGCGACAGCTGGCAGCAACACTTCGGTACGCAGCAGGCTAATGTATGTGAGCTAATTAGCAAAGCTTATCCATTTCCAACAGCTTTGCAAATGAGCCATTACAAGCAATGTGTGTTGGAGTTCTAAAAAGGTTCATGACCGCTCACGAAATAACCGTATATTTTGAGGTGCTATTTTCAGCTAATGTTTGCTTGCTAATGTTAGTAATAAGAATCAACCGGTGCATTAACAACTGAGCAAGCAGCCAGGAGACCGCAAAATAGTTCTTGCTAACGTTTCTGATAACAAAACTAAATGACCACGAGTCTGTAATATGATTCACAAAAAAAAAAAAAAAAAATCCACTTGACGTAATTCACCCCTCTATTTTAACGAGGTTCAGAAATGAGTCTGCGACCGTACCCTCTCCCTCCATACCGAGGTTATAGCCAATAGCTGACACATAAAAGGTTACGTGTGCTGTAGTCAGTGTCGAATTTGTATTTTGGAAGAGCAGTACTCTATTAATCCACACATTTTGGAGGGAAAATGCTTTACGAGGTGTGAAATGGACAATTTCTCAGAGGCAGCTGCCCTGGAGCAGGACTTACGGTGATGAGGGAACTGCTTGTATGACATATTTGGGTTGTAACTCATCACCTGTCTGCAGAGAGCATAATGAGCAATGGTATGCATACAGACGCAGGGCAGCTGGGAACGATTGTCCTGTTTTCTCCATTGTGCATGGTGGCTGCAATAGCATAGTACTCCTAAGACCAAACAAATCTCTTCACTGTCTGGGACTGTGGTGGCATTTGCTAGGCTTCATTTGTTGTGTCCATTCTAGCATGGGCGGAGACCGCACCGTCCTGTTTCATTAGATTTTTGTGTGTATGCATACATTTTACAGAGACAATTCTAATAACATTTTTAAAAAGTGTGTTTGGGTATGTTTTTTTCCCCCCTATGCATGATTCACTGTGTTGGGATAGCCATTGCATGTGGCTAAGTTGTTGTCATCCACCTGTGCCAATTGTGCTAATTGGGGGAGATCAATCTGGAGATCAAGTACGCTTCAGGGAGAGGGATTCAGAACAGGCTGGGTCAGCGGGGGAAAAAAATAAATGCATCAGCCAACCAGATCCATCCTTCACAAATTTGCTGGCAGATTGCAGGAAGGCTATACATGTTAATAAAATTTTCAGTTTTATTTTGAATGGAGAGAATTGCAAATAGGCCTGTGTATTTAAGAGATTTGGTTATCATTGTCATGCTTTGCATTCTCATCTCCATTGTTTTGTTGATTCTTACCATGTCCCCAATACTATGTTTTATGTTAGGCCCCCTGCAATGTCTGACGACAGCCAGAACACTGGAGGCTAGCGTCTCAATCAGGTCCCCCTTATCTCACATGACACGACTTTCTGGCAGCCATGGATGGTGCTTCAAAGGTCAAAGGTCAGCAGGAGGAAGGAGACGAGGACAGGGACCAGTCCAAGCTGAAGCCGCAGGGGCGGTACATTTCGGTTGTCACCAACCGAACGGTGTACCTGGTCATCCGTGGGGTGATGCTTTTCTCAGTGGGCGTCTTCCTGGCCCTGGTGCTCAACCTGATGCAGGTCCAGAGGAACGTCACCCTCTTCCCGCCCGACGTCATTGGGAGCATCTTCTCGTCCGCGTGGTGGATGCCCCCCTGCTGCGGAACAGCCTCAGGTACTGTAGGTACTGTATTTAGTCGCTGTCAGGTGGGGGAGGTGATTACCTTTATTCTGTAAGGAATAAAAAAGTCAGGGAGTGTTCGGTGTGATGTTCTGCTCCTAAAGTTTTAGCGCTAGCCTTACTAAAGCCTAGCTCTGCGTGTGCTAGGTGTGTCCAACTATAGCTTTTCCCCAGGTCCTTTTCAGGTATTTGTTTTTCTAAGTAAAATGTATTATTATTATTCATTTAAAGCTTTTATTGGAAACTCCTTTCATGTGCGCCGTCCTGTGTGCCCTCTAAAGTCAAGTAAAGTCCTCAGCTGGGATGTCAAGGGTGTAATTAAATCTTTAAGCTTTGTGGTTTGAGGCAAGGATCTATTTGCATTGATACAAAATGTTGTTTTCTTTTCGGCTGAAATATCTAAAAGATAACCATTCCCTGATGTGATAAAAGGAAAGCTGTGCCACTCCACAGTCTTTGAGCAGTTATTGGGTGGGTGGCATGGCTTATTTTCGTTGCTTTTCATTTGAATGATAGCCTCGGACTATTTTCTGTTCTGTCCTTTTTTATAACCCCCCTTTACAGCATAGGGTAGACATAAGTAACAGTTAATGCTGAAAAAGACAGATCACACACACAAACACACACATACTCACACAGACCTCCCCTTTTGTAATTTACACACATTTTTTTGTGTGTGCATCTCCACGCCAATGCCAAGTGTGCCATCTTGTTCCCTGACCTTGGGAGAAGGAGAGGCTTGGGCTCGTTCCAGTGCGGGACGAGGGGTCTGATCTGCTGGAAAGGCATTCCTGAATCGAGAGCACCTGCCAGGGAGGGACAGCTGGAGTCTGACTCTTCACTGTCCTGTTGCATCTGAAACGGCTCCTCGCTACCCCCATGGCCCTTCAGTCTTCTCTCCCTGTCTAAAGACTTGGCGGCTCTTCCACCGTTTTGCATGTAATGACATTGTTACAGTCACAGATTTCCACACATAGCTATGCTCCTGTTATGCACTATTTTGTACAACAGACATTTAGTATCTGCTTTCCAGGCAATTCTGCTACAGTTGTGGGCCAGCGTCTTCTTTTTTTCTGGTTGGGTTTGGTTTGGCTCGGGAGTGGCTTAGACCTGTTTTACTGCTCATCTTGATTTATTGTTGACCACGGATAATGTCCTAGTATTGTCTCCATTTTGGATCCAGAATATCCATGGGAAACTCTTGGCATGGTAATAGGAGACAGTGTTCCTCACATTACTTACATAATGTGGGGGGCAAGAAAAAGGTCCATAAGTTTCTCTGTATTCAGTTTGAGGTAATGGCATTTGGCCACACTTGATTCACACTGCGCTGTGTGTCAGCTGGCCTGCCATACTTGTGAAACGGTTTGTCTTGCCGAAAGTGACAGGGCACGTCAGAGCATGACCTCCCACTGCCAAGTGGCCCACCAGGTCTTCTCTGTCTACAGTCCATGCAGTGCCAAAGTTCCAGCTCTCTCTCTGCCTTGCCCGTTTGCCTTGCACAGTCCAATCCTCTCAGTTGCGGGCATTACTGGGACTGCTGACCCCTCACCAAAAAGGCAGGGCTAGAGATGTCCAAGGCAACTCGTTTACAGTTTCTCCCAACTGTTTAGACATAATTCCTGAATCTATACGCTATTACTTTCCGAAAAAGAACGTCACCATTGACACCAATCACTGTTGTCAGTATACTCAATACGAAGTCCGTGTATCTATTATAGCATTACTAGTTTCCCCATATGTTATTTGGTTACCTTTCTGTCCAGTGGATTTGACCTTAGTTTGGCTAATATATTAGGTCAAACTTTCCTTTTATAAGGAGGTTTAAGGCACTGTTTAATTATTCTATTTAACAGATAGAACACCACTTCCTGAAATCAGCTGTATCCCGTGTAGAGACAAGTGGCTACGTTCTTCCTTTTTGTTCGTCTCTTGTTCGAAACGCATCGTTTTGAACAAAAAATGTGGTTTCGTATTGAGTGTACTGTGCGCTACCTTTATCCTTCCTCTACCTCTGCCTCTACCTCTCTGAATATTGGAAGCCATTTTCTCCAGCACAGGACAAATCACCTGTGGGTCTTGTAAACATGCTGAAGGCTGATTTCACAGTTAAGAAATTAGTGTTGGCACCAGTGGAGTGAATATTATCAATTTGCAATTGAAGTGTAGCAGTCTGAATCGATTTGATGAAGTTTGTTCCAAATGTGGGGAACTTTGTAGTGTTTTGCAAACGTGTGATGTAAAATTGCAATTTGAGTGAAAAGCAAACAGTGCGCTTATATTTTTGCAGAATTGGTGCAATAAATGTCAGATTTTGGTAATTGTATCTCTGATATTAGTTTTAATGTGTAAACAAGTGAGAAAAACTAACTGCAAAAGGTGGTTTTATTGTCCTAACACCCCCAGTGAGTGTGCAGTACCTCACACTGCTCTTCACCATCACCTTACCTGTTTCCTTGTTTGTTGCTTTTTTGTCCAGTTTATGCAGGATATTGGCTCTTTGACATTGGCTCTCTAAATTATGCAAATCCTAGATTTACCGTGGTCTGATAAGGCCTGCTGTAAGTGGATTAGGTTTAATTAGAGCAATAATTTGTCTCCGCAGAATTATCTCCATCCTGTCCCGGAGCATCGAAACGCAGGTCTCTGAAAGATAAACTCCTCTTCTGATTCCTGGCACAGGGGCTTTGTAAAGGTGGTTGCACAGCAATGATTGCCTTTTATGATGGATGTTGCACGCTGCATATTGACGACAACAACAGCAGAAAGGCGGCGTTCTAAGCTGTCGGCCTCATTGATATGCCAGCTGGTTTGTTATGTGGTCTGTCCAATGAGGACGGCCCTCTTTCTCAGTCTGCCCGTGTCCAGTTACAGTTACACAGGCCGTAATAAAAGCATTACTTTCCCTTTCCGCCCAGTGAAGGGCAGTATATTTGCAATCTTAAGACTGCCTGGTACAATTGTTGCGATTTTGGAATGACTGACATATCCTGTCCGTCAAACTCTAGGACTGCCTCTGTGTGGAAATGAAGCTAACCCAGGATTTTTTTTTTTTTACCCTTTTGCAGTTGTTGTAATCGATGAATTGCTTTAACAGCTCGTTGCTTTACGCTCTGCAGTTTTGGGTTGTGATTCTCATGTTGCTCTTCTCGGTGATGTACATTGACTAGAAATCTTCTGAGTAAATGATATCTGAATGGTTGTCGCCCCCCCCCCCATTTAAAATTAGTTTCGGTTGTACTTTACTGCTATACAATGGATCAGTGGTCAGCATTACTTTGCTTCGGCTGTTGTGTGTGCTGTAAGCATGATTGCTCCTTTCAATGGCTCTTGCTGGATAACATGTTGTCTTTCGACCACAATGCTGACAGGCATGCCTTGACTGTTGTGATTGGGGCCACCACAATGGATGAGTCACACACATGGAGGCCCTGTTAATCCCTGTTCTAACCCCCCACCCCCTGAAATCCCTCCCCCTCCCCCTCCCCCCTGTGTGAGCAGCGATGGTGGGCCTGCTGTACCCCTGCATTGACGGTCGCCTGGGCGGGCCCCACGGGTTCAAGCGCGAGTGGTCCAGCGTGATGCGCTGCATCGCCGTCTTCGTGGGCATCAACCACGCCAGCGCCGTATCCTTTGGACACTAGGGGGCCCCGCTCTCTCACCCTCCTGCCCCGGGAATCACTGTTCAGGGATCAGAGCTAAACAATAGGGCAAGCGCATTGGGGACTATTACACAATTTTAATTGTGTTTGTTTGGTTTGCGTTCCTCTATGAAGGACGTTTCACAGGGAGGTCTAATGCACAGCTACATTTCCTGCTGTTTTCTTGAAATTAATTTCTTAGCTTTTTTAATTGGTGGTTTAATACAGCATATAGCTACTATAATCTGGGACAATTGAAGTTTGTCCTTGACTTTGATTTACAAATAAATGCCATTATTGTTTTGTTTCAGTGCACCGTTTTTCCCATTTAATTTTTGTGATCAGAAGTTTGCTAAATGAATCTGGATGATAAGGATTTAAGGATAAATCTTGATGAAATCCAGGCCTAGTTTTCATTCTTTTTTCGAGCAAGTGTATGTGGTGGCTGGGCGCAGAAGTTTGCTGCCAACTCGTGGCCTTTTCATTTGCTGCTGATTCCTTAATTTGGGTGTACAGAAAGTGGATTTCGCAAACAACTTCCAGCTGTCGCTCACCCTGGCCGCCCTGTCGGTGGGGCTGTGGTGGACGTTTGACCGCTCGCGCAGCGGATTTGGACTTGGCGTCAGCATCGCCTGCCTCGCCACCCTTGCCACCCAGCTGTTGGTGCACAATGGAGTTTTTCAGTGAGCACCGCAGATCTCTGACCCAAGCCACCCGCAAAGGCATTTAACTGGCAGCTAGTTAAATAATGCACTGCTAAAGATAGATCAATGGCTGGATTATTGTTTCCGCCATTACCCCAAAGCATTTTGACATGTATAATGCTCCTGTTTTTTGATCATTTGAAATCCATAACCTTGTAAGCTGGGCTTGAATCCATCCATGGCTTAAGGTTCATTTAGCCTAACTGTTTGTCATTAAATGTGAACTTTTGATTTATCCATACAGCCAAGTGCACGCACCCCCCCCCCTCAATTTCCATTCATTTATTTCTTATTTTCAGGTATACTTCTCCAGATTTTCTCTACATACGCTCCTGGCTGCCATGCATCTTCTTTGCTGGAGTAATAACCATGGGAAACATAGGACGTCAGCTTGCAATGGTACAGCATGGGGTCAGCATGTGGGGGAGTAAAAGAAAGAGAAATGACACGGGCATGAATGTATTTCAGTCATTAGTTAAAGCTTAGATTGAATGCTTCGCTGTGTTTACATGTTCATAGCATGTGTAGACGTGGTTTAGCATGGGCAGGCAAGCAGTATGTTTTGGGATCTGAAATGAATGCAATCACAAGCTTTTTTTTACTGGGAACAGAAAGGTTTGTTGACTGTTGTTTTAGCATCAAATTCAAGTTATTTTTAGTGTTGGTTATTAAGTACAAACTGTTTTTTCTTCCTGTGATATTTGTCCTTCTCTGTTTCCAGTATGAATGCACAGTTGTTCAGGAGAAGACTCATGAAGACTAATGAAGCTGACATCATCAACCTTTAACTGCATTTTTTTACTGGGTATTTGCCAAATTGCAAACGGGTGTATGTATATATAGTTTCTTCACTTGGTCTGAATATGTGAAATTGCAAGAAGTGTGTGTGTATGTGTGTATGTGTGTGTGTGTGAAGGAGAGAGAGAGAAAGCAAGCGACTGAGAGCGTGTGCCAGAAACTACAATGCAATCTGTGATTGCAGCTTTACAATGTAAAATGATGTAACAACTCTGAAAGGTTTCTGACACTTTTGGCTGCATGTTGCCAAACAGACTTTCAGGAGACATTCATTCATCTGGACTTGTGCATACATATACTGTAGCTTCGGGAGGCTTGGCTGTGCCCTCTGTTGGTAGGCTATACCTTGTTATGTAGGATATATGCTTTCTTTGCAATATTCTGTTTAGTGTTGTAGGTCTTTATTTGATGAATATATAAGAATAATTTATTTCACAGTGTAAAATGGGGCTTTGTATTCCACCTGGCACAATAACAAGGTAATGTGTATAGCCTCTCAGGTTATACTCAAAAGACTGGATATGTGATTAATTGGAATTCTGGTATTCTATAACTTCTGGTCGCAATAATTTCTCAACATAAAAAGCATCAAAAACTAAAATATGAACTACTTTTATTATTGTTGTTTTATTGATTATAATCACAGTACACTTGTCACAGACAGTGTTAAATACAATAAAATATGCATAATAATAATAATAATCTCACATGTGCATCTTACAGGCTGCTCAACGTCTCTAACTCCCACAGTTCCACACAAATGTTTAGATCACTTGAGGACCACTCAGATCAGGGGGTCTGGTCATTAGGGATACAGGAGGAGGCGGGGCTTCGTTTGTGTAGGTATGCAGCCTGTCACATCAGCGTGAAAGGAATCCATTTGATGTAATTAGCTCATTAACTTATCTGGAAATCTCATCATTTTAACATGTTCCACTTTTTTAATAATGAGGTTAATCAGTAGAGAGGAATGACATTTAAAGAAGACACTCTCGCATGTTTGTAAAAGGATAGTGTTTTTATGTGGAACTTGAATGATAATTTAGCCCTTGCATGGTAAGTATTAGCTCATGCAAATATTAGCTTTTTTCTAAACACAAACAATGTATAAAAAAATGACTGGAGGCCATCTCGCCAGGAGAGATGCCTGGGCCCGCTGCAGTTCTTTAACAGTGAAGAGGGGCCTTTGTCAGTTAGAGAACTTTTAATTTCCACTTCATTCTTTCAATTCCATGATGTTTCGGAAAGGATGGAGGCTTTAACTGATGATTGTTTTCTAATGATTTTTCTCCATTAAGAGAAAGGATTTTGCGTAAATATCTCTAGGTGCTAAGGTGCTAATATTAGGTTTGGGATGAAATGGGTTGTGTGAAGCACTTATTTTGTTAGAATGCTGTGTCAAATGAAATTTGATTGATTGCTGATAGACTAGTTTTGGTTATTTTATTATTTCCCTGTGCGTGGGCAGGTGAGACTTTTGTTTGATCTGGCACTTTTAAGTTCCACAATCAGACTTGTAGAATGAAAAAAAAAAAAAAAAAACTTGTGTTGACTGATTCCCCAAAGTGCTGAGTGAAATTTCAAACTCAGGTTATCCAACCAAATATCAAAACCATATATATTCAAAATAAATATTGAAAAATACATATTCTTAAAAGAGAAACATACATGAAAATGTCCCCACAATTCTTTTTATGGACCCCATACCAGTTTGTGCTCAAACATCAAATATGCCTATTGCTTGTCGTTTTTATGCAGTTTAAAAACATTTTTGTAAGTAATGTGACCTGAAGACCACTGAAATGGACCTTAAAACAAATTAAAAATAACTGAAATTTGGCGTCGTATTTATTTTTTATAGTTGCCAAATCAAAGCAGTACCTCAATGAGGTGCCTAGCTCTTGTCCCAGTTACCATCACTGATGACTCCCCAGACATGCCTACCGGGAATCTAGTGCTTGTGAGTCAGCATGTACCATGTTGCTACGATGTCTGCCGTCCTAATGCAGATTAATGTTACCTGCCTCTTCCTGGCTGCTCTGTGTGCTACGAGTAATTAAGATTAATAATCTGGCTTTGGAGCGCTTTTGTGTGTGGGATGCCGTAAAAAAAAATCCCCTTCCCCCTTTTCACAGCGCAATCAACAGGGCAAGTTTGAAGGAGAATGTTTTTGGTCTCCCTTTATCATATTGTTCTGCATTTAATTGTTATCATTAACAGACCAGGGCCGCTAAGCACCTCATTATTAATGAATTAATTAATCTCTCTATTCAGCCCTGATCTGACATGCAATTATCTTATTGTGGTAAATTAGGGTCAGACCGCAACTTTGGAGAGGACGTAGCTGCCTGCCTCTAGGGAGTCTTTAGATATGGTACAACAGAGGTTGTCAACCTTTTGTGAGCTGGGACACCTCCACAGACAGATAGTGAGAGAGGAGATGCCCTGTAGGGAAGGGGGAAAACACACTATTGATGTTAAATGCTGTTCTTCATGTCGATGGACACCTATATTGTATGAATAAGTGGAAAACTTGGGAGAAGGTTCGTTTGGTGACATGAAACGCCACTGGAAGTTACATCTGCCAATGTGGGATCTGTGGACAGGATATAGAATGTTTTATTTTACGTAATACTTTTTTCATATTACACTATCTTAGGACCCCATGTTAAAGACATTTTGATTACAATACAGAGTGGGAAGGGAACCCAGGATAGCTGTATAGAAGAACCTAAGATTCACAAGCCACATAGCTATGCCATGCTTATTTTAGTCCGTCTGACATGTTGTGCCGAAAAGCTTGTATCAGTCCACATTGTACAAAGGTATACCAAAGGGTTTTTTAAATTCTGCATCATACAATACCAGAAGACTTGTTTCACGCACAGCACAGTTATAAACTAGAAGGATGATTAGAGATTAGGTCAGAAGCCATGAAACAAAATCACAGTTCTATTCCACAAAGCACAATATAGTATGGTACTAGTTGCTTTGAGGATATAACATAGAACACTACACCTGAAGACTTGGCTGTTTACTACAAAATAAACCAGAGGTGTTTTAGTCAGTATGGTACAGAAGCCTTATTTGTAAATACTCATACAGCATACACTGTGTGAGCATGCATTATTAGCCTATCATGCAATTCTGAACTGGAAGCCTTCTTAAAATCAGCGCAGTGCATTCTAGGTTTAATCCTATTCCTTTATGGTCAATTAGACCTTTTTTTGAAAGATAGAGTCATTGCAGCTACAAACATAAACTGTAGTTCTGAATCTCTTTGTGTGTGTGTCTGTGTCCATGGGAATATGTGTGTCAGTATGTGTGCTCCCTTTTGTATGATAGTCTTTCATTCTCATTAAAGCAGTCTGACCCACAACGTTAAAAATCGTACTCATTTATGCATTAAACTGATGAGCAATTTTCCCTCCTGCTGTTTTTCAGTGTGTGTGTTTTTTTTTAGGATTCATTTGCATCTGCTTAAATCATGAAGCTGGCTGACAACTACAGCGCGGAACGCAGCTAATGGGTAATTTAGCATGGGTGTTGCAGGAAATGGCAAGGACACGCAGGAGTGATTATCTTAAGAAGAACCGCCCTCTAATATTAACAGGTAAAAGACCTGACACAAAAGAAGAGGAGACTGATGCAAAAATGTGAGTTCACAAAACGTATGGCGAAATATCTTGTCGATAGAGGGTTTCAAACCATGTTTACACATCACTTTTTACTGTAAGACGGCTATACTGTGAATGATACAGTACAGCAGTGAATTGATTTTTGTCCATGAATGCAACTGTTGCGGACAACAGGATCTGCAAGGTGATAATGCCGCAGCACATTACTTTCCAGGTGTGGAGAATTGCGACACTAGTACAAATAAAAACATTTTTTTTATGGCAGTATGTTGCTGATATGATGACATCATTAATTTTGGCAGTTAAGGCGGAGGGTGTAAACAGTACACACAAAGCCTTTGTTGATTAGGGGTGGGGCCAGTGAAGGGGCAATTATGGGAGCATCTCCAAATGAGGCAGCTTTTCCATTAATTAAACATCAGTGTCAAATGAGGCAGCAGGGCAGGAGGGTGCCTGTGCAAGTGTGGTGGCTCGCACAGGGTGTGCTGTGCGCACACGGGAGGGTAAACAAATCCATTTTTAATAAAGGTTGTACCTAATAATCCTCCTGCCGGCAGGTGAGGCCCGGCATATGGGGAGAACCGGCAGAGGGCCGACAGAGGGCCAGTGGAGGGTGACGGCTCTAACAGCTGTTTGCTGTATTGGTGCCAGCAAGAATGCTCAGTGCGTTTTTGAGCCCAGGTCCAACGGTGACAATGTGTGTGTGTGTGTGTGGGTGGGGGGGATGTGCTAGTGATGGAGGCGGGGACAGCAGGGGCCGTCCTTGAAGACCAATGACGAGTGATAAAGCACACTCAGTTCTGTGCAAGAAATTGTTTCCTGGTCTTCTCTGTCCTGTCACCAGCCAGCCCCCCCCCCCATCCCCATCTCCCCCTCCCTCCTGCCCCATGTCCCCTAACAATACCACCCCTTCCTTTTTGTCCACAACCATCACCCACCTCCCGACGGTGCAATATTTTTCAAAATGGCGTGTGACAAACCTTCCAATTATCCCTGGATATGGGTCCCGCGAGGGAGAAAGATGCAAAAAGTCAAAGTAAAATTTGCAAATAGGAGGCGTGTATTGTTGGTGCAAGCCTGAAAATGATTCAGCGGTGCCATGTGATCAATGGCCTTCTTTTGTTTTACTTTTTGGCCCTATTTCCGTCTTTCATTCCGCAAGAAGCATAAAGATAAAATACTGAATAAAAACATCCTAATAGGACAGAGAAGGTTAAGCATACTATTTCTGAGGGAATAGGCAAATCTATTCACAGAGGTCGCTTCACACTTTGTGCATATGTCATGCAGTGAGTAGCCCCGGAAGCATGTTTGTCCTACCTCTAAGGGATTTTCACACTCCGTGGGACACAAAATCTCTATAAAGTGACTTACTGAAATGGGAGAAAATTGGAAGCAGCGGTCTTCCCTCGGCTCTCCCCGTTCCCCTATTCTGCCTCCTCTGAACTGTGAAGAATGATCCTGAAAATGAAATCAGGGGAGAACTCGACAGAATCCTGTTTAATGGTGTGACAAAATGAATCACAGCTCTTAAAGGCATCCATCACGACTAAAAGGTGACCACAAATGATCTGCGAACCACTATATATTGATTACTCATGTACTACAAGTGTCGGATTTAATGTTCGAACAGCGCAAAAAGGCGGCCGAGACAGCTGGCGCTTTAACTCTTCTTTGATAGATTTTAATGGTGAAATATTGATTTCTGTCTGGCCAAGGTCTGTCGGTAGGGGCCAAAGTCATTTGTTGGGTAATGCCGGACACCCAGTTTGCGACTCACAATCAATCATTTTGGCACCGAGCACTGGAGAAAAAATGTGCGTGCTGCACCTTGGACCTGAACACAATTCCATCGTGCAATGCGTTAACGAAACTTAAATGAAACACTCCGACGAAGAAAGGTGAGCAAAAAAAAAAAAAAAAATATATATATATATATATATATATATATATATGAATGCTAAGACGTGTTTATTGAGTGGGGACGCTTGGCAAATCGTAACTGACGCGAAATAGTCTCTTAGAGCCATGGCGAGAAAATGAGCATCTTCGTAAAAGGGTCTATATTTTATTTACACATCCGTCGGGAGGCTGGAAGCCCAGGTAATCTGTTGTGTTACAACTCAGTGCTCGTTCTCTCCACCCAGAGAGATAACAGAGAGGGGGCTAATGGGAACCCATCAATCACAATCAGTTTCCAATTCCGCTGGTGTCTTCCCACTCCCCGCTACTGTTAAAGCTCCCTAATAGCGGTGATAACATAGTTCTATGGCTCCGATAGTGCTTCGCCCCTCAGAGGGTCACATTCCTAGGTAGATTGAGCGGGTGCGAAGTCAGCATCTCTTTTCCGCAAAAAAAAAAAAAAAAGAAGAATATGGGTGAAACTTGACAAGTCTCCGACAACGTCCCCACGAAATAATAAAATATGCCGCCAGATTCTTGAGAGACCTAGCCGGTTGTCAGCACACAGAGTACACAGATGCGCGAGGGATAATGGCTGGCTTGATTTTGATTATCTTGCTTACCTAATGATTTTTGCTCCAGTGCCCAGCTCAATCGCGCTCATTGGGAAAGCGTCCTATTAGTATGTCAAGGCGGCACCGAATCGTTATCTAGGAGAGGGCCCCTCAAGCTATACCCAGTGCACGCTAGCGGCTACCCAGCCCGCTAAAACCTCCCCGTGAGAGAGTCCTAAGCGGTGAAATAGATTCAATGTGGCTTGCGGTGCAACGCCGTAATTAAAATGCCAAGTTTTTAAACACACCTCGGACGTGTTCTAATCAGACCCATACACCTGTGCGGAGTGCAAGTATATTTGCCCCAGCCAGGACCGATTAAGGAGATAAATAAATCGGAATTGAATTTCAGTTTGGAAGAGCTGTTCCGTAGAAAATGGGGAGGCGAGCGTGTTACATTGTGGAAAAAACTGGTCTGGTTTTAAATTTTAATTAAAATAACTATAGATGTATTGCTCCGGACGGTATCCAAAGTTGTGCTGATCCTCGCATTGCAACATTTAAGCTTTTAGCGCACAGTGTACATAATTATGCTTCTGGTGGTGTGGTGCACGCACGTTTTGTATGAGGCGGAGAATTTTATGCTAGAAACAAAAATTCATATTCAGTATTTTTACAGTCGTGCTCCATTACCACATTTCATTGTCAGAAACAAGGGCTTGATTTGCTTTGTATCTATATCGCCAGAAGGTGGCACAAAGTCACTGGGTTATGGAAACCCGTAAGCATCTAACAACAATCAGTGCTCACCAGTACACAAGAGATTACAAAACTTAAGCGCATCTATAAGCGTATTTCCATTTCCATTTAGATAGCAATGTCTTATGTGGTTCTAAGTAAAAAAAACAAACAAACAAAAAAAAAAACGAATCATTATCGCCCCACACTGCATTTAATAATAATAATAACAATAATAATAACAAGAACAACAATAATAATAATAATAACAATGTATTATTATTATTATTATTATTATTATTATTATTATTATTGTTATTATTATTAATAAAAAACAATAATAGTATTACCCTTCAATAAATAACAAGGTAATATATTTGTTACAGTTTACCTGAGATGATTGTACAATTCATGAATAAAATTCATTGCACAGACTTCGGGGTCTTCAACGGTTCTTCTCTGGCTCGGTTATTTGCTATCTGTGAGACTTATATCATATTCAGTCATCACCTTTGTTTATAATCTCATATTTTAGAACCATGAACATATATGGTACTATCTATTCATGAGTGTAAAACAAAGTTAAAATAACAAATGATACATTTCAGGGTCATATTATTTGTTCATGTTTTTGCAAATCTGAAACTATTAAATCTGAACTATTCTGCTCATATTGAATGTGTAAATCCTAATTCCAAATCAACCAAAGTTGAATGAAGTTAGTTGTTTGAAACCTTATATATGCCATATATAAGTTATAAAACTATTTTTCCTCAAATATTTTGTTTGTAACTCTGACTATAAATGTATGAATGTAATTATTTTATGGCTAGTTATTATTGTCTAGTTATTATATTACTTCTAATTATTGTCTTATTATTAATAATAAATAGTAGGCCTACAGGCTTCGATGTGCAGATGAAAATCAGTGTCTTGCATATACCATCAAAGGTTGTAGTGTTCTGCAGTTTATTATTATTACTATTATTATTATTGGTGTTGTTGTTGTTACTACTAATACTACTACTATCTCTACTATTGCTTGGAGATCAAGGTTGCTTAATGGTAGACTTGTAGTAGTAATAGTAGTACTGTAGCACTTCTATCCTTCATATCAAAAATATTGTTGTTCATTAAACAATGAGTTGTAAATAACCATAGCAGAACATTTTTTCAAAATTTCAATTTTAATGGATAACATGTAAATACAAACCAAACCATTGTGCAGCATTCTGACATTTTATGGGACACGTTTATAATTTACTATAGTATAACTTTTTATAGCAGTGTATTCCAAATATTACTGAAACAGACCCTCCTAATCTCGATGCAGCTGGCTCACTAAAGAGCAACCATGGTTCCACACTGTGATTTACTACAAGCCTAACCCTGATGTCAGTTGCGTTGAAGTTCACAATTCTCTGGTCATTGATGCAGGAACTAGCACAACACAAAAGTCCAGTTTATGTAAATGTTCCTGTTTGTCAATACAAGCTGTCTTGTTGCCGGCATGTTATTTTCTCCCTATGTGCTCTGCTAAATGACCAGTCCAGCATGTTTCCCGGGCAGAGATGCAGATGCAGCGTAATCGCAGATTCGCCTGTAAAGCAGCCTTTAAGCTGACATGGAGGTCCTGGTTATTACTTGACCCAAGGCCCCCTCTGCTTTCCTTTCATGGCAGATTGTACCAAAAAAAGGTGAATTACTTTTGTTATTTGCAAGAGAAGTACATTGCAATGGGAGAAATATAGCAGCAAGCAAATATTTCCACTAACTGTTAAATATATCATGTGTGGAATAATGTGAATTAAATTAAAGGCTTATACTGCAGTTGAAAATGTTATTTGTCCCTTATGATAAATAAAAAAAACACAGATTTTGTCCAGATAGATTATTTGATCTTGATTTATGACTGATAAATTCAACTTGCATGTCGTGTACTGTACTTACATTTAACATCCGAAACTACTGAACAGAAAAATAGAATGCACAGTTTTCCTACGGAAGGCCAGCATGTTGTCTGGTGTGCACACTCCACTTCCTGTGGAGGATCAGGTAGAGGTTAAGGAGCAGCAGGGCCAAAATAATGGCCAACTTCCTCTTCGTTTTGTCGCCTTTTGTGCTTGCCGCATTGGCAGGGAGAACCTGCCAATCAATACTTTTTTTCACTTGTGGTAAATCACCATGTCGTCACAGCAACAGGACAACAGTGGTATCTCAGCTTTAGTCTTAAGGGAGGGTGGAGACGGGAGGGGGGTCTTAATAGGATTGGCTTAGGTCATTATACCAGCAAGGGTGACATAGGGCTGCAGCAGAATCTACAGACTGTGAAAATCGGTATAAACGAAACCAAAATATATTAAAAAAAAAAAAAAGAATAACTACTACTTGGAAACTAAAGAGTATAAAGCTGAGGGGAAGGACTGGGTGATTCCTTTTCGATACTTGAGAAAGTGACCTTTTCAATAAATATCTCAGGGAAAAGTCAGGAATTTTTTACTTTTCTTGACCTGCAAAGAACAGTTGTGATTTTTTTCCTTCTCTTTGACCTATACAATTGAAGGCCCCTCTCTCTCTGAAGCCTGCTCAGATTTTGAGCACACAGTTAAACATAAAGTGTTAACTTGGCGCTGAAAATGTGTGAGTTTATATGAGTTCAAGAGGTATCAAATCATCACGTATCAGGGTACTCTATCAAAGTCCAGAATTGATGCAACACTGACCAATTTACTGTGCAGATAGTTCATATTACTGTTATGAGAAAGTAATATTTGGTTGAATAAATCATAAAATAGTTGATGAGTATATATTTAATAAAAAATCCAAATTGTACTGCATGCTGTACTGAAAATCCATCAATTGTAAACATATATATGATAGTATAAATATTCTGTACTTCACTGTTTAAGATATAAATGAAGTATAAACATAAGTATGAAATAAGCTATTATTGAAATGCATGGTATATTCCTATATGCCAAGGCTAGTATTTATAGTTTTGCATTACTCTTTGCAAGGGGTAATTTTGCCAATACTTATGATAGTGGAAATGCAGAATGAAAATGTATGCCCAGTTGCCTATAAAATCAAATATGAACCTAACAAGAAGAAACAGCTGATATGTTGCTTCAGTGTGCTGACATAACCAATGGGACAGCTTATGTTCAAGGTGGCATTTAAAAATAAAAATTCTCATGGTACCGCAAGGCTGGCCAGGTTAAAACACGGGGTCCGCGCACAGTGGCGAAAGTTCCCCCGGTTTCCCAGTCTCTCGGCAGAACTGGCGTCGCACATCAAAGTGAAGACTTTGTTTGGGAGGAACAATGCTTGCAGTCACACTCGAGGGGCTACGTATCGCCGCGCGTTTGCTCCCCGGAATCCCCCACAGACGCCGAAATCTCCAGATTATCAAAGCGGCAGATGCTGCCGGGCCCGAGGAGAGCAAACAATGCCTCTGCAGCGTACCTTTAGTCTGGAAATTTAACCATGGAAAGACAAGAGCCAAAAATAATAATAAAAAATGACCAGCAACGAGCTGACATGTTTTTTGAATAGATATAAAGAGAAAAAATGCACAGGAGAGAGGAGAACTATTTAAGTAATGTTTTAGTCATGACTATAAACCCTTCAATTTAACTATGAGTAAAGCAAGTCAGCACAGTACACAGTGTTAACAAGAAGGATTAGTTGATTAGTTGCAACATTATTGATTTGTTGATTAGGCATATATATAAATGATGTAATGAACTGTACATTTTTTTGGATGAGAAAATCTTTCATTATAGTTTTTTTATTATTAAATGAATGTTATCAATATTAGTCCTTCCTGATACTGTAAATGAAATTTCTCCCAAAATATCTTTTCCAGGCTTTACAGTATATTTGGGAACAAAGATCAAACTTATTCACTGTCAACTGCACAAAGTTTATATAAATGTATGAAGTTGTAAAAATTGTATTTGCGGCAATATCTAGCCATGGGTTTAAATCCATTCTCGAGCGCACCCGTGACCAACGTCAAAAGTATGTGTCTACTGTATCCACAGACTATGGAGAGAAATTGGGAAGACTGATGACAATGAATTTATTTTGCATCAAGAGAAAGAGGTTTCTGTAGGGGAGCATATGGGATTGTCATCACAGAGTGATTTGCAGATTTGGCATTCCCATAACCTCTGCAATGTTTCAGTCATGGAGGTCTAACAGACAGGGCCTTCACTGAGATGCTTAAAACATGCTCTCTCTTTCGCTCTCTCTCTCACACACACACACACACACACGCGTGCACACACACGCATGCACGCATGCAAGGATACACACACACATGCACACACACAGACACACATGCGCACACACATGCACGCACGCACGCATGCACAGACACACATACACATGCGCACACACCCACACACACACACACACACACACACACAGGACCTGCAATGATAATTCAAAACACTTTGTATTGTGATTCAGTGTCTATTTTAGGAAGCTTAGAGATGTACAACAAACAAGTCATTGTCTGCCTTCAGCTTCAGAGGAGGCTACAGCATAGACTGCGCTCCAGATCCATGTAGAGATTATGGAAGGCTGTTTCAGTAAAGCAGTGAAGAAAGGCCTCTCATGCCGGACACAATGTCAATAATTCAAATGTGTTTTCTCAAACAGCACTCTCTCTCTCGCTCTCTCTCTCTCACACACACACACAAACTACATTGTGCTTAACGACGCAGTGTTATGGACTCTCCTGTCGTGTTCTGCAGCAGTACCGCTGCCCGATTGGGGACTGATACTGATCCCTCAGTGCTGGGGTGGAATATTAGTGTGGTGGGGGGCAGGAGAGAGGGAGTATAAACTCTGTGGCTCTTCCCCACCTGGATGACTCAGGAAGGCCATGGCTAAATCTGGCCCTCAAATCCCACACTCTCCCTATCAGCCCTAAGGTGCAGACCGAAGTATTGGGGCTTCGAAGCAAGGCCTTGGCCCTACTCCCAGTCTTCACTGTGGCCTCTGAAGGGCTATAACGGTTTTTATGAGAATTATTTTTATACTCTTTATTCAGGCATTCAGGAATTCATACCAGTTTGATTCATACCGTCTTCTTTTACTTATGTACCTTTGAAAGTAAGTACTTATCTACAGCTTCTCTTTGAAGCCCAGTTAGGGTTGAAGCCCAGATTTGTCCTGCAAACATCAGTGAATTGTGTCTGAAACCATAAAGCAAAAAAACCCCCATGCCTATTTGCATGCATGCATTGGCCTTATTCAGATTGTTTCTTCCTCACGTCCTTACCATAGTCTCAAAGAGCACAGCCCCTGGCCCTTTTCTCAAATACCTGTCTTTAGTCACAATGAAAAAACTGCACCCCTCACCTCTCTTCCTTCATCGACCTGGCTGATTGGTCAAGAAATGGAGTTGCCGAAATTCCATTTGCTAAGTCGATAAGGCAGTATGGGAGAGACTGACAGGCTGTATGGCTACAATGATCGTTTGTTCCAGGGCTGCCCAAAAACACCTTTTAAGGCTCGCATAACGAGAAGCTCCAAGGAATGTAAATGTCATTGATCGGGAGCCTCGTTAATGCAACTCATTATTGAGTTAATGAGGCCTAGGTTAGTTGAAACAAGAGAGAGAGAGGGGGGAGAGAGAGCAAGAGAGGGAGAGAGAGTGACAGAAAGAGAGAAAAGGGAGAGAAAGCGATGGAAGAGAGGGGCTTCATTAACCGTCTGAGACTCCTGGTGTGGGAAAGGTGCCGTTCACAGAGCATGACCTTTACTGCTGATCCTTACTCTAACGGGAGACAGAAGGGGTGCTGCAGAATTGTTTCCAGTTTCTTGGTTTTTTAGGGGGGTGGGGGAGGCAGGTGTGGGTGGCATCCTTCACAGTATCCAGTATCCGTGCTGCATCGAAATCTTATACAAAACAGTTATGCAATGATCCTGAATAATGACAGACAGATATAATGGTTATGGAGTATGTATTGTTTGCACCATTTGTGAAACTCTCCTCCAGATTCAGTCAAAACCGGCAGAACATTGTGAGGAAAAGAACTATTCAGTTAATAATAAAAATCCCTCCCAGAATAATTCCACCTATGTATGAAAAAATATTTTCTTAAAAAGATATAGATAATGTATAATAACATATGATTACATTGGCATATACTGATGAGACACACGCACCAAAAATGATCTGGTATTCTTCATTAAAAAGAATTATTGCTGTCACAAACTATCCAAACACAGACACTTTTTTGAAGGACAAGCGAGAAAAAGGCTATCAAATGAATCTTCACCACTGAAAGACTACCACCTTGAGGATGACATGCATTACAAATGAGCACACAAGCGTTTTCAGATTGGGAAATATCTGCCCCTAAAACAACAGCCAGAATTTTACATCCATGGCAGCTAGGCTTAAGCGGTGCTCAGTGGCCATGTTTCCTCCGTTTTATGTTTGGAGACATTGCAAAACAATTCATGACATGTGGAGTCATGGGTACCAAGCTTTGGCAATCAGATTTAGGAAGCAAATATACAAGCTGGATAGTTTCTCCCCTGAAATTTTGTTTTATATATGGTTAGGCAGCACGCCATTATAAAAAGTATGGAAACAGACTTTTCTCATAGGTACGTATATTATGCTTACAGAAGATATCTGAATCAGAACAATGCACTGTTACGTAGCATATAGCTTTATATCTATAGTGTTACTTCCTGTTCCATTCTAGTAATTGTTATTTGCACTTGGTGTTATTTGCTTTAACGGCAGTGGGTGTGCTACAAATAAATGTCGTTTAAATAGAACTTTAACACAATGGAAAGTTTTCAGTGTCCTGTAACTGTAGTTATGTAAAACAAATGTTTGATATTTACTCCCACCAATTTCATATTTTTTCATGTACTGTGTTTCTATCACACATTGTGACATACAGATTATGTCTTTAAAGACTAATACTGTAAATAATCCCAGCATGGAACTCCATACATTTTTCCATTGGCACTGTGTGTTTAGTCTGTCATGACAATCTTAAAGTCAGTCTGCATAGCAATATATGCCAAATAATTGTATTATTATTATTATTATATACATAATAACATAATAATAAAACGTGTATGTGCCACATTTATTTTCTGTTTTTTTTATTTTTGTTTTTAAAATTAATTTATTGTGCTTTATCCATTGCTTAAAAGAGGTACAGACTGTACTATGTGTGCGATCACTGTCAATAAATAACTGTCTGAGGACCCTGGAGGTCCTGGCCAATGGAAACTCTTACAGGAGTTGTTTCTTGGCCCAGATTTTCACAGTGTCCTTCAAACCAGTGTGTTCTCTCCACAAGTGAGGGAGTTTTGGGAAGAGGCTGCTGTAATTTTAATCCCATTTATTTAACCTGGTGGGTATCAGGGGATTTAAAGGGCACCACTTGGGGTTCTTCACAGAACCCTGAAACTCAAAGAAAGTATCTGCCTGGAAATATCGAGCACATATAAAACAGCTGTGCAAAGGGCATCTACCTGGCGTTTTGTGGATCTATGAAGTGAAAGGTTTTCCGGAGTTTTCTAACACATTTTAAACTGCTTTAAGGAAATTTGAGGATGTTGTTGTTCCATGATATATTCAGCAATAACAGTGGGCTGTAATATATATATATATATATTTGCTTTACGTGATGCTTCTAACGAAAGAGCTCATATTTAAACCAAAAAAACGACATGCTAATCACCAGTAGCAAGTTGAGGCAAGCAGTTGTTTATAAAATATCACATTTGCATGATGATGTAGAAGGCAGTGTGACAGAAAAAAATGAAGTAAATTGAACTTAATTCAGCTTAACTGAGAGCTATATTTTGTGTAGTGGCAATGCAGCACTTTTTTACTGTCTCAACATTTCAGCACAACCTCAAAGCATTTTAAGGATGTGATATTTAGTCACATTAGCTAAAGCTATAGGTCATGTTTGGCTGAAAATGGTGATGCTCTTATTAGTCAAATCTCTCTCACTTTCTTTCTTTTCCTTCCTTGCATCTCTCGCACTCCCCCTTTTCTCTCTCTCTCTCTATCTCTCTCTCTCTCTCTTTCACAGACACACATGCTCACACATTGACACCGCTGTTAGAATATAAGCAGTCTTTCTCTTGCTGTCAGAGAACAAGTGGCCACCCGCTGGGTTAAAAAAGGGCAGGGGGAGAAGGCCGCTCAATCGGCGTCAATTAATTTCCCCAGCACGTTTGGGGGGGGGCAGTGTTTGATCAGAATGCCCATATTGATTTATTATTCTGTTTTCTTTTTCTTTTTCGAAGCCGTCTTGCAGGACTCAGAACCTTGCCTCTTTTCTTTAGCTCCTAGCCGTGGCATCAGGAAATCATTAGGCTTTGCCGTGGCGAGATAGCGGCCCCATTGTCTCGGCCTGAAAGCGGCGGCGGTAGAAAGTAGCGCGAACGCACTGCCCGGCCCGGGGAGGGACATCCGCAATCCAAACAAGTGTATTCATAAATACGCCCCTCCCCCCTCCCCCCAATGTGCCTCCCCAGCTCTTATCTCATGCAAATGTCTCAGCAGTAATGAGAGCGGAAAGCGGCCGCATGATGACCACTGGCTTGTACCATCGTGGGCTCCTGGCGAAAAATGATTAGGAGGTGAGCGCAGTATTATTCGGAACCTTCTCCTTTTGTGTCTTGCGTAATGAATATTAAGGTATTTGGAGCACTTTAAGGATTTAACACCACGCTAATCCCTTAATCCTTAGAAAAACCAATTTTGTACATGTGAAAAGGGGGTCATTTAGCCTCTCCTCATTAATTTTCTGCCTTGAAGATGCAGTGATGGCGGAGATTAGATTCATTAAAGGCCTATATTGTCTGCGCGGAGCCTGCCGTGTCATGGATACCAAGTCATTACACAGGGGTTGAGCCCCCCCTCGTTCAGGTTAACACTGCGGGGTTATCTCCCACCGTGCTGCCTCCACTCACCCCCTCCCAAACCCCTGCGGCTCCAGTCAACACAATTTAGAGCCGTTTAACCCTTAACAACTGTCTTGAAAAGATGACAAAGCTAAGAAAAAGCCTGTCTGACACTGGGCTCTTTGCATCCTTCACATTGCATTTGCCTTTGCCATTACGCACATGTCTTTTTGCACTAGCTAGGATCATCGAGCTTAGAGCTAAAGGACCACAGTCCTGAAAACATTTTTTACCTGGACACATATATACCATGAGCTTCATAACGTTTGAGACAAAAAAATATTTTTATTGATTTGGCTCTGTACTCCACAAATTTTGATTTGTAATCACATGCAATTAAAGTGCACATTCTAAGCTTTTATTTAAGGGTATACAATGTGGTTTCACCACGCAGCAATTACAGCACTTTTTATAAATTGTTTATCCACTTTTTATGGAATTGCAGCCATTGAAAGATGCTCTTATTCATGATAGAACTCCCTGAAAGATGGATTAGCAAGCAAGTTCAGTTGCAAAGAAAAGGCATAATTCATTCTCATGTAAACTTGAGCAGTGAGTTCGATCTCTATGAGAGAGAAAGAGAGAGAGTGTGTGGGTGTGTGTTTGGTGTTGGCGGGTGGGGGGCACAAGAGCCCCCTCTCCTGGCAGAATGATAATCTTGGAGAGCCACAGACACTTCTGACAAGCTTTGACTAAAAGGTCAGGATCTGAGACGCTGTGATTACAAGCAGAGCACAGCTGTCAGTGACCTGTACCCACAGTGTCGATGCTGTTATTCATGGCCACGGAAAACAATCACCAGAAATACACTCTCCTCTTATGCAAAGCACTCACCTACTTACTATAAGAAACTAAAAACCTGTTTAGATTTATTTCTGGATCAAAACATTGGTACAGTGTGTTCAATTCTGTATCCTAGATTGGGTTCATTTGCAAATGCCCAATGACTATTTCCTGTAAGATAGTCAAAACTCAAGTAAAGGAGATAGACCTCTTCGAGGACAACAGTACAGTTAATTCCAGAGATTCCAGAGTATAATTTAGTACACACTAAACTATAATATGACAGATATATCATGCAACATGGATTTCTGGAGTATAAGCTTCTGAACAGTTATCCTGCTATTTTTGATTTCTGGGCAACCTCGCTGCCTCAGTTGCCCTAATCAGGGTCATTAAGCTGTAGGCGGTCGGGGATCATGCAGAGCCTGGTTGGACTCATTTTTAAATCTCAGGGTTCAGGCAATGTTTTCGAGCCATGCCAACCGGCGCCACGACTCTGCCACATCTCTGGAAGCCTTCCCCAGTGACGCATTGCGTTCAAAACCTCAGCCTCATACAGAGCGTGGGGTGAGAGGCATTGGGAATGCTAATAATCACGTCTGGAGCTTTACCCTAAACAAAAACAACATAAGGACAAAAATGGACACGAGGAATTTATTTTTGAAACACGTATCGGGTCGCTTCTGAGAACGCAGCAGAAACTCTGAGACACAAATGCACAAATGGCACAGAAGACATTCAGAAAAGTAGCCTCTCCTTACAGGCCTCAAGCTCTGATATGAGCCTGCCAGAAGAATATCTCCTCAACTGGACAGAACCTCCCATATTTTGGGGAGGAAAGTCACTGATCCAGGAAATAATGGATAGATGTGGACAGACTAATGAATCGTGCGAGGGTAAGCGTCAATTCAGATGGGAAAACAAGCTCAGTACAACAGAGACAAAGCTCAAAATCTTAATTTAAGATAGTCAGCAATAGTGTTACCTATTGGTATTTGGGATCTCAAGAGAACACTCATTCATTTTTGTCTATGTTGTTATCCAAACAATACATAATCTCTTCAGTGTCCCCGATTTGGCCTCAAACTTGATGATTTTGTTCTCCCCATGCTTATATCAAACACATTGTTCACCTTCCCACATTATATTCTTTGGCAGTAGGCATTCCAGGAAAATATCAATTTTTAATGGATAGTGTGACATTTTTTTAATGGGTATCTTTTTGCATCAGTGGAAGTAAAGATCTTGATAATGCGTAAGTGTGTATGCTATTCCTGATTTCATATAAGGGACATACTGTATATACATTTGGTTAGTGCTCAACAAGCTGTGCAAACAGAAGCTCCTTTTTAATGCTCTGCGCTTCTCTGTAGTTATCATTACTCTAATCATTAAGTCAAGCGCATTTTGCCACAAAGTTGCTCAGGAAAAGAGCAAATGGATATGATATAATGTAATGTACTGCCATGGTAGTGCTATGTGAATTACACATTTGGGGTGTTTACAGCCACATAAACACAGTTGAAATGATCACGCTTTCTCCTATGGGTAGAGAGAGCTCACTTACAATCTGTGGCCCCACCAAGACCTTATCTGGGATTGTACAGAAGCAAACCAAGGCAGTGCTAATTCAGCTGGGTATATGTGTGTGTGTGTGTGTGTGTGTGTGTGTGTGTGGCGAGGGGGTATTCTGAGAGCAGAAATGAAGGGTGTGGGGGTTATCTCACGCCCCTGATGATGAGCACCCCAGCCAAGGGGCCCAGACACAAAGGTGAGATTTTTTTTGTTTTGCCGATGGGGTGAGGGCTGTGTGCTGGGGGTGGGAGTTTGGAGGGGTGAGGGGGTTGTTGTTACAAAGAAAGCAGGTCGCCCTCTCTCTCTCCGGGGAGACGGGGCCTTTAAATGCGAGGACTCAGTCAGCCTCTTTAAAGGTGAGTAGCAACATAATTAAAAAGATAAACCCGATGAACGCAGTGGAGAGATAAGGCTTTAATGAGAAGGAGTCGTGAGACAGAGGAGGCAGGGAAATTGCACACGGGGCCCCCGTCCGTTATTGGCTTTAAATCCGTGCTCCAGAGAGGGGCCCAACGGCGGCCGATCTGATCTCAGCCTCTCACCCGCCGCGAGGGGAAGCACCTTTTATTTCCATCTGAGTACGACATCCTCTGCTCTCCGAGGTGTCAGCGTTTATCTGTTCCTCTCCAGACAAAAGCCCCACAGCAGCCCTCATCCGAGCGCTCCGACAGCGTCCCAGGCCCACGCCAGTAATAGGTTTATTATTAGCTAGTAGTAGCGCTAATACAGTATTAGCAACAGCAAATGATGGATACACCCAAAAAACATACTAAAAAAGGTTAGAAATGAGACGATCAATCAAATGGCGCATTACCGGTGGCGTGCATTAGTTTGTGCATTAATCCCATGGCATTGTTGCCGTCTCATCGTAAATGTAATGGATTTGTGCACTCTCACAGAAAATGGCTTTTAAACTACATGCAATTAGGAAAGAGTTGAGAATCATACCCATATCAACATAATGGGAAATGGCCACTGATTTTAAATGAATCTGTTGGAGATGGGGAAAGACTGTGGAGAAACTTTTCAACTCTGATTTATTGTGACCAAAGAGGCCATTAATCAAGCAATGAGGAGAATATTATTATATTGATTTTAATTTATTTTTTAATGCCTTAGCTAAATTTTGCCAGAACTGATAATTTTCCCAGCTCAGTCCCTAGGATTTGTGGTGAAGACAACAAAGCTCCTGCTTAGGGGAAATGGAGTTATATTTGTGAGGCTCCATATGCTTGAACTTGAGGTTTAAAACATTTTGAATATAAATTTCTATGAATACCACTGAAAAAAACATCCTCTTGGAAATGATCACAATTGAGGGATAACCGCAGTTGATTCTAAATCTGTGGAAACTGGGATCAACTATTCAAATCTCAGAGCTGGCACAGAAATTCCCTTTTCAGGTAAAAAAAGGTAAAAATGGCGGTCTTCAATTCAATTATTGGCTAAAACCCCTCTTCTTTGTTCAACATAGAGTTTTAGAGTTGGCTGTCGTCCTGTCGGTGGAACAGATACTTCATTTTAGCCACCATGTCAGAGCCCTTTTTGGGTTCAGGGGTTCCATTTGCTTGCTTGAGTAGGCTCGTCAGAGAGAGAGAGAGAGAGTAAGACAGATAATGTGTGAGAGAGAATGAGTGAAAGAAAGAGAAAGTGAGAGATAGACAGAGAAAGAAAGAGGAGAGAGAGAGCCCTACCCGTCAGACACAAGACGAACTGAGGCTCTGAGTTAACCAATAAACCCCACTGAACCCCAACCCAGACTGCACTCCTGAACAGCAGGCAAGGAAGCCGCTCTGCCTGTCCCTGACTGAACACACACACGCTGAGGCGAGGGAATCTTCTGGAATGAAGGTGTGTGCCACCATGGCTCTGCATGACCCGAGGTGAATAAGAGGATGTAGTGCAGCACCAGTGAACGAGATGTGCTCATGTAGTGTTCATGACTACACAATAAAAAAGAGACTGGGAAAAAGTGGGATTCATGGGAGAGTAGCAAGGTGGAAATCATTGCTTACCAAGAGAAACATCAATGCTCACCCCACATTTGCAAAAAAAAAAAACAAAGAAAACAAAAGCACCTGGATGATCCCCAAGCATTTTGGGATAACATTTTGGGACAGATGAGTCAAAAGTAGAACTTTGAGGATGACACAGGTCCCATTATGTCGGGCTTAACCCCTTTGCGCAAGCCCCCTAGTGGTCTGCATGCCGGCGTGCCTAGAATGCTCAACTCAAGACATTCATTGCTCCTGCTACCAGACTGTTGAAAACACAAACTCTGTGTTCTAGTTTTATTGTATAAAGCCCTAATCACAGCTGTGAACTGGTTGTTTAAAGGTGCTGAGGAAATAACGAATAAAAAAATGAAAAAACCCAACCCAATGAGGAATAGTACCTTGAAGTCTTGTTTCCCTTGGTTTGTTTATCCCAGAGAACTAGCTCTCTGTGCAACTGAAAGAGCATCTTGCCTTTCTAACAGTGCAGTTATCACAAAAATACTCAATGTGACTGAGAAATTAGCAAAAATAACATGCAAAACTTGTCCAGGACACAAGATCCACTAATGCTTCTCCTCCACCGCTACGAATGTGCTCTCCTGCTTGGTCTAAAAAAAAGAAGAAGAAAAAAAAAACACATAATCTCTTGTTTCCGAAGAGCGTCGTTGTGTGACTTCCTCAGGCTGACGGCTCCTGACTGACGGCCCGCTCATCCCTGCGACTCGTGGCTGCGCATGGAGGGTTAAATTCATGAACATGCGGCGCGCTGATGTCTCCTGTGTAAAGCTTTCACTCTGACGCCCCCCAATTACCGAGCAACACAAAGAGCCCGGCTCCCGACGACTGCGCCATGTGGCGTTCTCCGCTGCGCCGGAGCGCGCGTCTGCGCCGGCCCTGACGCGCGCGAGGCGCTCTACCTGATGAGGAAGATCTGTAGTGTCCGCCGCCGCGCCGTATGAGTCTATTTTCTCCGGCTGCTTCCGGCCGCCAGCGACCGAGCACTAAGCGCCTCTGCAGTGTGTGTGGGTCTGGCCTCGTGTGCAGCTGCGACTCGCACAGTGCCTTTTCGGCTAGCATTTTATTTGAATTTGACCTTTTAATACCTTAAAGCATCTCTAAATAACAGCCATAATCCACTGAATAAAAATGCATACATTTTATGATGAGTCTATAACAACTGATATAAACCTATAAAGCATATGTCATTTGACCTGTCCTGGGAATTAAGCTGGTTATTTATTTATTTATTTATTTATTGTATGCTTATGACACATCATGTAGCATTTATTAAGGTGCAATGAATACCACCTGAGACCCACTTCAGTTAAAGTGCAACCATGTATTCTTTAAAATGTTTAACTGTTGAATCAGTACCCTGAGCTCAAATGGTAGCCAAATGTGTCGCACCGGTGACAGAGCTAATGATGGTGGAGAGGAGGCTTTGCACCATGTGGAGAGTCTTTGCTGTCTGGTAGCAAGCAAACGCTCAGTAGCGGGAACAGCACGGCGGGGGGGTGACATGGCTCCTTTGTGACATTTTGGCACCCCTTCGTTTTCGCTCTTTCCTCCTCGTCCTCTCCGCAGACCCCCCGTTGTCTGTTTTGGTAAACGTCATCGACAGACACTTCCCCTTGCTGTGACCCCCCCACTCCTTTCAGCTCAACTCCAAAACGCAGTTCAGGAGCTATCGAGGGAAAATGTGTCCCTCCATCCCAGCGGCGAGCCAATGAGCACCTTCTGCTCTCAACACGTGTAGAGGGGTGCAAGGCCGGACGAGGGGGCACGTCGTCATGCCGACACGTTTTCAGTCACGGCAAGCACCCTCAGATACGAAGATTCGCTAGTGGTGACCAGGGCCCAAACTCATGTTTATTTTATTCATAATAAAAGGGTGTCGGGTGGCTAAGGTAAGAAAAGCAATCGACTTTTACAGGAAGGACGGTCAAGCCTGCTAAATTTCACCGCGTCATCTCCAGCGCGGCGCATCGCGGCCCTGCAAACTATCAACGGCTCGCAGACTGACAGGCCTCTCCTGCTCTCTCTCCCCTAATCCAGACGGAAACGGGCACCTCTGTTATTGCATTATCAGCCTCCGCCATCAACGCTAATCCGGCTTAGTCCGCTTAATGATGCCACTTGTGGCGCCGAGAACGCAGCGGAGGAGTCTATAAACTGCTTCCATTAAAATGCAAATCCGTCCGCCGAGGAAAGCGAACGACACAAAAGTGGGAGAATTCGGCCGTATGCGGCGCATTAGGTTTCCCGCGGCAAGGCGCAGATACTCTTATAATAACTGATACGCTGATTATCATTCCACCAGCACATTGCAGATGAAATAGACCCAGGCTGCCACAGAAGTCCTGAGAAAGAAAAAAAAGAAGAAGAAAAAAACAGCAACCCCATTTAATTCTGGAAGAGATTTATACATTTTTTGTTGTCAGGAAATGAACAAATGGTTATCAATGTAACGAAGGATATCTCCTATCTGCCTGCCAGGTTTTTTCGTACTGATATTATTTGCTCCATATAACACAGGAAATGAAATTTTTGTGTGCAATGCCTCTTTTTTGACCCTCTGCACCCCTTTTCTTTTCTTTTTTTTTACCCTATCTGGAAATCCCTTAACAAGACTGCCTTTCTCCCTCTGCGATACAGAAAACCGCGCC
This sequence comes from Anguilla rostrata, assembly GCF_018555375.3. Classification (NCBI taxonomy): domain Eukaryota; kingdom Metazoa; phylum Chordata; class Actinopteri; order Anguilliformes; family Anguillidae; genus Anguilla; species Anguilla rostrata. The sequence continues at coordinate 21,655,930 of NC_057947.1, forward strand.
GAACAATAATGCGCTTTGGACACATGAAGACAGAGTGCAATGCAATAGAGTAGTTTCAATTTACAGAATTATTTGCCGGAGCGAGCCTTTCTCCCTGCGTTCCCTGAGCCGGGATTACCGTGGCATCGTCTCATCTTTATGATGTCAGTAAGACGTGAGATCGGAGACATGAGTGTTAATTAGAATGCCTTTATATTCACTCCTCTCTCCAACAGGATATATGGCACTTCTCTCTAAGTGTGAAACTGACTTCCACAAGGAATGCCTGATAAGGGATATTCGCTCTTGGGCTCAGCATTCTTGGTTCCAACTTTCTTAAAAAATAAAAATATATATTCTTAAGGGAAAAAGTAATATTTTGCGCGGTTTTTATACATGGCGCCTAATAAAATAATATATGTAGTCTATAACAACAACAAAATAAGAACAAATAAGTAAGCCGTAAGTGCTTTTGTGAAACTTACTTCAAGCTTTCATTTAAACCATCTACATCACACACAAAATCATAATTAAGAAGGCCTTTCATTCATTTTCATCTGTGTTTTTGGTCCATTTTCTATGCAGATATATCTGTCAGTGAGAGGAGGAGTGCTATGCATATTAATAGAGTATAAATTTAAACTTTAATTTGAAGTGTCCAATCTCATTTTGCTCTTGTATTTTTATTTTTACTTGTTCAGAATGCTCACTCAGGATGCTGGATTGGCAGTACATTTCCAAATACACACCTTATGATAGCCAGCAACTCTGAATGACCTCTGACCTTGTCACTAATATGAGCACCGACTGCCAATGCCCGCACCCATTGAATTCATCCTGACCACTGCCCTGTAATTTTGCTTTATGCTGTTCCTACAAAACATTTAAGATAGTAACAGCAAGCATCTCATTGCTGCACTACTAGAGTTCTGTACACCTTGTTTACATCAATCTTTTGTCCCAGCTTTTTAATGTTTGAATACTTTGTACATCCAGGTGGAACTTTTGTGGGTGAAATCCAAGCCAAGCCACTGTTGCTAGGCAATCTCCAACCTAGCTGACAAAAGCCAGTTAGGAAAGCTTGGGAAGACAGTTGCACAGTAAAATGTCCAGTGTTAATTCAACTCTAGCAGTGTTAATTCAACAGTTAACATATAGAATTTGGTTGCATATTCCAGAGTGGGACCAAATGTAATCTGTTGAGAGTTAAATTAACACTGTTAAAGTGAAATTAACGCTGGACAAAGTGTGTTGCATTTGCTGCTACATTCATAACTGCAGGACCTTGATAAATCACTTAAACCAACTTAATAATCAGTAATATATTTACAAATAAATCAGACAACACAAATATAATGATTTTATTGTTGTTTTTAATTCACTGAATATTGTTAGCCAGATATGTAATATTTATCTACCTTGAGACATTAGATAGATCGTTTAATAAGTTAGATTGCCCTTTCTATTTTTGGCATGAATTAACTGATATTATCCTGAAACAAAAATAAAAATGACATCAAAATATGTTACTCGTGTGCTGTGTTCACACACACACACACACATACACACACACACACAACCCATTTAAAGTGCACCTGGGTTACTCTCTGAGGGTTACAAGCACATAGGCTTATTGTTACCAGTATGTGGTCAGAGAGAATTAAATGTGATAAATGAAAAGATAATAATGCTGAAACACATTTAAAATACTAAAATTCAATTTGTAAAATCAAACAATTTTTTGGGTGGGTTAATGGCCTGTTGCACAAATTAACCCAGGTTAAATTAATACGTATGATGGCACACACCAACAATGTATCTTGCAGCTGTGTACGGGCAGGCATTTACTTGACGTGTGCTTGGCACATGGTCCAGGTGAAAACATGCCTTAGATTTATTTTAAAGCACTTCCTCATAATGCATTTAATTCTCTTTAATCTTAGTTTACAGTAGAATTGCTGTTGAGAAGTACCAAGCATCCTCTCATTTGTCTCCTCCTCTTTAAAGTCGCTTGCAAAAGCCAGTGAGGGGGTGATACTGTAAATCCGATAAATATATAAAATCTGTAAACATTTAATTCCTGACACCAGGATTCAATCAATATTTGTCCTTATCTCTGACAGTGACTTACAAAGAAATTCAAGTGCTCACATTTCTCATTACAAACACTGTGCTGCAAGTTAATTTTGGGGTCCGCTGACCTCACTATTTTGGAGTAGCAAAAATCAAAATTGAATTGTTAGGCAAAGTTGAGGCATATTCTTGATTTACTCAAGGACTCATCACCCTACATAGAAGCTGAAATAGTCCAGAGATTTGAGGGTGTACACATCACCATAGTTGAGGGCCTCCTGCTTTAATCGTAATGACCATTGCTCATTTTATTGAACCAGTGTTACTTTATTTAAGTTCTATATAAAGAATGCTAAAAGAGGAGGTGCTTTAGGAATTGCACAGTTGCTGGCTCACCAGGCTTAATGGGCAGGTTCGGCCTGTGCATTCATAATGCAGTAAACTCAGCCAGTAACATCAGCTATTACATATTACATATGCAGGGCCGTATTTCACAGCTGCTCGTTTGAAAGGACGTTCAGTTGCATGCGACAGCTCCACCAGTTACCGCAGGCGTGGCAGGTGGGACTGCATATAGAGCAGTCACTTTCTGGAACAGCATTAACAGTGCATATACCTTTTCAAGAACATTGGCTCATCTTTAAGTAACCTGTGTACATGTATAGGGAGAAAAAAACACACACAAAAGAAGTAGGGCTGCAGAGCATTAATTCATCCAGCAGTTATTAAAAATTATATACTGCTGTCTAGTTTCTGCTGCGTAAAGGAGAGTAAACAAAATAATGATAGCAATGATTATTATTGCCGTTTAGTAGACATGCATATGCAGACTGACTCAAAGTGCGTGAGACAATTAGAATATAATAGTGACAAATAATAATGAGAAAATGGAGAAATGGGCCCTCAGAAGGCCCGCGTTTATAATTCAAAACTCCGTCAGGCAGAATGCGCGGCATTTAATTAAAATTTCTGACGTGTGCATTGAAATACTCCTTTTTCCCCAACGTTCTTAGTGAATAAAGTCATGTCTCTTCCCCCCTCCCCCAATGCTCCAAGATAGCAAGATACACTGTTTATGACTCACTCTAGAGTTAATGCAGGATAATTGTTATTTTTAATTAAGCAAAAAGAAAAAAAGAAAAAGAAAAAGAAACCTAAAACCCTGGTTGAAACATCTCTTTCTTGTAGACAGTGTAAATGTCATGTGAGTCCTTTTCTCTATCTAAGGCAAACATATTCATAATAAGTATACCCACATGTTAATTAATTCACTGGGGAGGTGGCAAATAGACACTTTGTATTAATTCTGAAAGCTTTTCATTTGCTTGAAAATATATCTTTCCACTCGTTCTGCCCGCATGCAAATTATGAGCTTGCTGAGGGTTTGCAGTCACCTCAGAGACAAATAAAATTATGGGATGCGGTCAGAGATGCTACACAAGGAAGTGGAACCCCTCTTGGCTCAGCCCAGTGGATCTTTATTGTGCAGAGGTAGGTTAGCTACACAGCGACAGGCACAATGCTGGAAAGGGACAAGCCTACCCTGATGTGAGAAGCAAAATGTCTAGATCCCAAAATTCTCAAAGGCCCTAATGTGGTTGATTTTGCTGGGGAAGAAAAGCACGAGCACTGTGCATCTGTGGGCTGTTGCTTCAGGAGAAAAGCAGCAGCATGGGGCTGTGAACATGAATGAGAAATTTACTAAATGAAGCCTTTTCCTGAAGGTGAACGCTCAGAACATTTCTTCTAACCTTTTTTTAAAAAAAATAAAATAAAAACATTTTGGGCGATATTGAAACTAAATTTGTAATTAAATGCACATATTATCTTTGGTTTATTTCTTTATGAACAGTTTGGAAAATTCAACAACCACCACCAAATTTACCTTGCGAAATTGTGACCATTGGTCCTCAGATATTTTAAAATATATAGGCCAGTAATTATAATATAGCAAGTCTAAATGAATGTATCTGTTTAATTGTAAAAGCTGTGTTCTTTGTTAAATGAATCCTGTTATACAGTTAATCTTATTAAATACTCATCCTTTCAGACTATAAAAACAATATTTCCCCTTTCTTATACAGTACAAAATTGTGAAATGATTGTCAGTCTTAATGGGCTATTTTGTAACATCATTTTGAAAACTTACAATTTGTAACTGACATAAATTGTATATGCAATTAACAGATGTTAATCCCTTTTATTGTCTTGGCAGAGCGTTCTGGCAACTACAGACTTTCTGATGTGAGAAGCTCCCATCTGTGCTCCTTGTGAACTTCTCCAAACCATCAGGGACCGGAGGGGACGGGGGAGATGACATCAGGTTGGATATGGCACATCCCGGATCAGAGAAACGTATCCATACGCAAGATTTACCAAGAGCACATCTTTAGGGCTAATTCTTTTTTACTTCTCTAAACAGAGAGATAATAAAAATAATTTAAAAAAAAAACGATTAATGTGATGGACGTTAAGACCGACAACAAACAGACAATTACAATGCAAAATGTGGACCATTTATTTTCTGAAATTGTCTAAATCAAATAAAAACAAGAGGTTGTGTCTGTGTAATACACAATGGGCCTCATTCACAAAACTTTTCTTAAATTATTATATGAGAATATTTTGGCCTATTTGTGCGTAAGTACAGTTTGACTGCATATATAAGGGAGGCCTGTTTTTTTAGGGAAAAGTTGTTTTTCATTTCAGTTTGGTCTGGAAATTGTTGCAGCTGGAAAGCAAAGAAAACCATGGTTTTTAAAGTTAATTTTTACATATAAGTACATTATAAATATTTTTTTTACATTTAAATAAACAGAACCTTCAACTGGCTTGATGTAATTTCAATTGTAAATTGACAGTTGAAAAATATTGCATTGTTAAATAATTATCTATTCAGCGTGTAACCATGTTGCATACTGATCATGCTGCAACAACTAATAATCCTGCAACAACAGTGTATTATTTTATTATAAAATCATCCCAAATCATCGAATAATCTATGTTTTATTACACGAAAGAAAATCACAGACTCACAATTGTTTTAGAGGTATAAACAGAGGAGAGGTACACAGTACATGCTACTACGGGTCACTGAATCCATTTAAAAACATTATTTTTTGCAAAAATAAATAAATTAATAAACTATCTTAGTGATAGTGCCTTGGGCTTTATTGGCAGTTTAGGGGTCTGCATGACAATAATAATTAGCTATGGCATTTTGAAAGGCACCAAATAAAGACTATAATGGAAAACGTACCCACTACACCTACTAAACACTATTAAAAAACCTGCATCTACAGTAACACAACTGTAATTTAATATTTTTTTGTTTTCATTTGTGAATAATATAATATTTTAAAAGATGAATGTGCTAATCTTATATACTATTATAATACATATTAGAAAAAGAACACATTACAGGCTTGCTGCAACTGTTTGAAACGGGTGAGTAAGCTCTGCATGCGTTTCACTGCTGTGAGAGGCAAGGTTGCGTACGTCTCTGCCATAGAAAGTTGTTCTCCACAGAAAGTGTAGAGGTTGTGGAGCTGAGCTGAGAGGAGGATACAGGAGGGGAGAATAAGGAAGGGGAAGACAGAAAGAGAGAGAGAGAGAGAGAGAGAGAGAGAGGTGTCTGGGGAGCGCATCTGCTGTTGGTCATGGTGAATTGTGCCTCCCAGCAGCCTCGCGCTCTTTGAAAACGCACAGGGGTGAGAGGGGCCTTGGCAGCGTGCCACTCCTCCCTTCATTTTCATCTGCTACATTCATCATATCTCTGCCCCCCCCAGCACCCCTCAATCTCCTTTTCTTCGCCTTTACCACCCTGTTCGCGAGCCCTCCAGACTCAAAAGGTCCGTCTGAGCTCACAGGGGTAAATAAAATGGCTCACGCGGGGTTAAACCAGTATTGGGTCCAACAGTTTCTGTAGGCCCTCATGAGCAGACACCCCCTCCCCTCCACTACGGACGACGTCATTAACTTTTTCCAGTTTTCTCCCCCCCTCACCCCCCGCCCACACTGCCCCCGCTCCCGCTCAGAGGTGGAAAGAGACTTTTCGACTCCTCCTGCTCCCTTGAGGAGAGGATGGCTCATACCTCCCACGATCTTCCCTAACTCAGCTTAGTTCCCTGTCCTGCACATCACAGTGCCTTTATTTTTATTTTTACAAAACTAAACTTTAAATCACTCTCAATATTTGAATAAAATACAAATAAATCTTTTTAAATTACCCCAAATAATGTAAAGAGCATTTTGTAGTACTTAAGATCAGTATATTCTATAGTCACTGTTTAATGTAAATGTATTGAAGGAGCCACTTGAAATGTTACTGTGGTAAGAAAAGGACACACATCAATCTCAGGGAAATACTTTTGGTGGATTATAAACCAAAGTACAGTTACAGCCAAATATTTGTCCTTGGTTCATTTTTTATCTGTTGGACCACAGGTTGAGGGTTTCAATTATCCATCCCCAGAATATGTCCACTTTTCATTAATTCAATTAGCAAATGAAATATGGCAAGCCTCACCTTGCTCCAGTCTCCACAAAAGGGTAAACTAATTTACTCACTCACCCTGAACCATGTACAAACATAAATTCACAGAGAAAAAGCCGCAGTTGTCATACCGTTTTTATCATGTTACCAGGGCTCTTTCAATACATTTTTAAATGGCTGTTTATTAATACCCACGTACAGTATCTGTTTACCTGAGACCAGCCGACAGATAGGTTACTGTGATGAACAGTGACCTTTAGAGTGTATTTTGCTGAGCATTTCTTGTGGCTTCATGTCTGGACTCCCTGATATAAATCCTGTCCAATTTCATATACTGTAAAGGCCCAGTGCCTATTGAGAACGATGACGATGAGTAAAAACCATAACGATTACAATCTATCGCTAGCTCAAGCGCACATGGGGAAGGCTTTTTTGAGTTCAGCTCACCTGCCAATCAAAACCTTTCAGCTGCTCTATCTCTGTCATAACCTCTAGATCCTTTTTTATGAAATAATCCTGATTGGAGGTATTTTTGTTGATGGAACAGCAAATGAATGAAATACTTCAAGAGTCACCCCAAATCATAAAGACTCTCATTGCTCTATGTCATTTTTACTGTTATTGCTGTTGTGCAATTACTATTCATATTTTATAGCTGTTGACAGGATAAAAAGTTTTTTTGAAGTAACATGGCACTGGTAATCTCTTGTCATACATGACAGATGCATTGATTGTATCTTGTTGCCTCTACAACTTTGGCTAGCTTCACCATCGCTGTTCTTGATAAAGTTACAATCTTTTGTTACGCAGTGTTTCTACCATATTAAATTTTGTAAGTAACATTTCCCTTCGTTAAAGGATAGGTTTGGTATTTTTGAATCCAGGCTCTATCTTTGGATACTCTTGCATAATTGTGAGTAGTGAAGAACAAAACTTTGCTTAAAAAGAGTTTTATACCTTTTTGTTGCAGCCTCAGCCATGGCTCTCATATGAATACATTGGGGGCAAATTTTGCAGCCTTCAAAAACCACGAGAAACGTATCTTTTGACAATGGGAAGCTGAAAGTGTATTCATAGCAGTCTCCTCTACTGATTCTTCATAAATTTAAAAATCATTCTGAACCAGCACAATCTTCTATTTCATTTGGAACTATTTTTTTCCAAACCAACACTACCTTCCAGCCAATTTGTAAACTTCCACTCTGGGCGCCATAGTGTTGGGAAGTTTGATTCTTTAAAATGTATCAGTACATTTGAGCAGTACATAAAAATGAAACTTTCAACTTTTTCGAGCCATTTGAGTTATTTTCGCATAGTTGACCATTAATAAAACACTTGCTGAATATAGTATTCACTTTTTAGTCCTCCCTCTCCGGCTCTAGCTTGAATCATACACTTACAGCTCCTGGCAAAACGTAGGTGCTCACAACAATGCAGCATAACAGTCTTGAGGGACTGTATTTATTTTCTCCCACTTAGTTACTACTAGATCAAGCTTCCTTTTTAAAAGAACATGTGCTCCTTAACCAACGAGGTTAACAGCTCTAGTCAGCGCAACGTCTTTCCCACACACAGCCAACTCTCGCATGGTGTGAATTCACTTTTAGTTCAAGAACTATCAAAACAAAAGCTACTGCTAAGCACAGTGTACCACTATAACACTTAAACATTTTTTAGCAATTGTAACGAGATTGATTCTGCAATATCAGTCTTAATCTTGCTGTGCCGCCTAGGACTCTGGGAAAGTGGGCGGCGCTAACTGGTAGCTATAGTATGTATAGTATGAAACTTAAATTAAAATTATATCGGTGGTGATGACTGATGAGGTCCCAGCTTTGTATAGTTGCATAAAAAGTTAGACAACTGGTCTTCATAAATGCCAATTTGCAAATTAGTCAGTATGTAGAATATATAGGCTATAGAGCCTACATTTGTTAGTGTAACCAACTGAAATCCCAGAGGGGTTTTGTATTTTAATTTTGTTTATTTACCTATTTATGTATTTATTTACATTATTCTCTATTCATATTATTATCACTTTTCTTGACTGTAGTTTCTCATTTGTTGAGCTTGCAATAGGCTACCTTTATTATATTTTCAACTTTGATTTGATCCATATTTTATATTTATATATTTTTATTTCTCTTGATTGGCTATTGTATGTTATTTGACAGTTACCAAATAAAAATGCTAAAAATCATGGAAAACACAAGCAGAGTGCCTGTGTACTTGTCTAATAAGGTTACATTTGAGGATGAGTAACGTTAGATAATTCTCTCACATCACAAATATTTGATCACGCAACCAGTAAGAACATTCAAATATTGCAGTAGCCAACACTAACGTTACATATTTTAGAACTAGAAGGCATTTCTTTCCCTTCAAAACTTACTAAGAACTGAGCCAGCAAAAATTAGCTTATCACCAGGAACTGTATGACACTGAACGAGCTCCTCTCTAGAATCAAAAAAGCTACTCATTTACTATTTTTCACATACTTATAAAGACAAGCAACACGCTCGGAATTATTTCATCGCGACCCACTAAACCCAATGGCGCAGACGTTGCTACATAATTTCAAATTGCTTTCCTAACAGCTATTTTGCGTCCTGCGACTTGGGTTACAACTGTGAATATATACGGATTCCTGGACGTGCCGATAGCAACCACCCTTTCTCATATTAACCTCAAATACGCAAGACAGTATGCTAGCAAATTTATGTCAAGTTCCATTCATTTATATGGGGTGGTCGATACAGGTCCCCTTAGCAACCAAAAGCTAGCGCTGGGCCACCTCTGACTTATTTGCCGGCAAAAAAAAATTGCGAAAGTACTGAAAAAATAACCACTGGAGGATAACAAGGACATTTTCTTCCTACATAACTAGGTACAGGTTGTTAGCGATATTTCACCTATTTCAGTTGCAAATCTGTTTACGTTACCTAGCTAATGTAACATTAATTTCACTATATATTATTCATATTAATAAAAATTAGTTGGTCATGAACATCAATAGAGAATACATTGAAAATGTTTATTTAAACTGTAAAATCTATCTAACTTAACGTTAGCTAGTTAAATCTATCTTTTGCTTTTTTGAAAATGCTGTACTCGCGCTGTTGTTTATTTGATTGTCATGATACACGTCATCTGGCCGACCAATGGTGTAACTTTATCACTCAGTCACTCAGTTACAGACATTTGCGTTTGTAGGGCTGGTCCCACTGTTGCGGTCCAGCCAAAAAGGTGGAAAAATCGCTGACTATAGGATTTCATAAATAAAGATAAATAAGAACTGTAGAAATGCCTTTGTTTTAAGTTCTGTACTAACCAGCTAGATGTGTCAAAAATACACCCTTAACCACCTTAACCAGTTTAGGCTGGTTTAAACTGGAATTCTCAGCAGGGTAGACCTACAGATCTGTCAACCGATCTTTTCACCATGCTTCATTTCACAAGGCCACGTTTCTCATAATTATGAAATCCTTTCCAGTGATTATCATATATTTTCTTGAAATGATAAAATCTTTTTCTTGTAGTTACAGGGTATTTTCTCGAAATTACGAGATCTTTTCTTGAAATTATGTGATCTCGTAATTACGACATATCCAGCAAACAATAAAAAATAAAAATGATTCAGAGTCAATACAATATACTTTTGTACATTTATTGTGGCTTTTAAAGGAGTGACAATGTTACCTTTACCTCAGTGAGCGCAGCCACCCTCATGCTTTTTCAAGCAGGGCCAATACGATGAAGCACAGATGGGACGTGATTTGGAAGGTCGCGTTCACCTGGCTGGCGGGGGCACTGCTGCCCATGTCTCTGAAGCAGCAAGAGGGAAGGATTTCACTGAGAGGTCACTGCCCAGACAATAGCTTACACTTATGCATGGGTTCCTCCGAGAAGATTAGCTGTATTAATGGAACAGGCCTGAGGGGGGAAGCTTGTTAGCGGAAGAATTTATAGCCAAGAGAGTCCTCTGCTTTAAAAGATCCACAGACTGTGGCTGCCAGTATCCGCGCAAACATTCCTGTTTTACTGGGAATAGCAATAATGTTAATATTGCATGTGTAGCCTACCTGTAGTTGTTGTGATTGTGTGGCATTACATGACATTTTAAAAGTGTTTGAAAGCTGAGGAATTTTGTTTGAGTGTTAATACTGTGATACCGCAATCATTATTGGTTAAGAATTCACTGCACCAATAAAGATAAAATTTAAGATTGTATCGAGTTTTCTTACGATGCTGTTTCTTATCATTCAGAATGTCACCTGTTAAAACAGCATCTGAAGTGTCAGGCAAAGTGACGAAACCAAATTGAGTGTTCAGGGAGGAAAGGAAAAGTGTCACTCACTGAATAAATTAATTCCAGATTCTTCTACCATTGAAGAAAAGAGAGAAAAGAATCTGGCCTCAATGCATGATGGGAAAGCAGCAGATCATCTCTCTGAAAAAGAAAAGGAAAGCAATCAAATGCTGCTCCATCATTACACGCCTCTCTCCTTCCACTCCCCGATGCCCCTCTGCTCTTCAGCGCGAGAGATTGTAAGGGCACCAGGAAGTGGGGACACAAAAGCACGATGTTTGCATATTAAAAGAGATGTTTTCAGAGGTGAAGGTGTCTTTATAGTGGGAGCTGGTCAACAGTTTTGTGGCTGTGGGGCACAGGAGCCTGGACAGAAGGTTTGGGGGAGGGGTGGATGATGTATCTGTTCATAATTCGGCTTTGTGCCTTGCCCCTTCACAACGGCTTGGTGCTGTGACCTGCCACTCTCTCAGACTCTAATGGGACTCAGAATGCCCTGTACCTTTTCAATTGCCTTTTGTCATCCCCTTCACCCCCCACCCCCCCCACCCCCCAGCTCGAGCATTTTTGGCACTGCATCCCTGGAGATCAAACAGTAAATGGTTCATTTTGTTGAGCCCTGCTGGGTAATACCATGCAGTGCCTGAAACTGTACATTGTGATTATATGTACAGTTGTTTTAGATATTTGTATCCTAAACTGGTCTGCCAGTGGAGAACACAGACATATTTATTTCAGGTCCCTCCTTGGATTCCAAAGCCAAATTTATTATTCTTTTTTTAAAAGAATAAAGGTAGAACTAACAAAAACAGTAGCAGTGCAGTAATGTGTATCACAAGTATTTAAATATTAAAAATGCATATAAATCACTTACTGTCAATGGCTTTATGAAATAATGTATTCGTATCAAAAAGAGAATGGGACAAGTCAAATAAATATTTACATAGAATCCATGACATGCATAATGCCTGTATGTGTATTTAGCATATCATTAAATCAAGAATATATTAGATTTTTACTGTGAATTATATGACAATATATAGGTGGATGTGCCAAAATTTCTGTGCTTTTCTAAAAGGCACTGCCCACACAATATTAAACTATATTAAACTAGTTTGATGATATTTTCATTTAATGTTTGTTCATATAGTTTACATTAATATCATTTATCACTATAGATACTGCTATTCACATTTTACAGCTGATTGCTCTGAAAGGTGTACTGCAGATGCACATGGGGAACAGCTTCACAAGGTTACAAATTCTGCCTGTATATATTTTGGATAGCATTTTTCATGGAAGGTAAGTCTTTATTCGGTATTTATATGTAAATACATGCATGTACCCCACGTGTATATAATTAGTGAATATCAAGCCTGAGTGTATTGCCTGTGTGATATTTTCCCCATCTTCCCGATCACCCCGATCTCTCTGATCCTCAGTTCTCTCCCCAAGGACCTACACTCTCTCTCCTGCAGAGTCCATACCCGTCTTCCTGCATATTGCATCTCTGTTGATGGACGGTGCCAAAAAAAGAGGTGTAAAAAGAAAGAGCAATAACAAACACAAATCAAACTTGAACCAGCTGCCGTTCACTTACAAATGTGGAGCAATGCCTCCCATGCCCCTCCATCCCCACCCCCATACACACGCACACACACACACACACACACACACATACGTGAGCCCTTTTTCCACCACCGCGGCCCTCACTCTTTCATTCCCTTCATGCCACTTTCGCTTCTCTGTGACCGTGCTTTCCGTCACGCTGACAGTTCTTTTTTTTGGGAAAGGGTTGGTGCGAGGGGGGGGGGGGGTGGTTTGAGGGTGGGAGGGGGGCCTCTGAAGTGTCATCACATGCCCGGCTGCAGAGATGGTAGAAGAGGGCAGATGGCTTGCCGGGGGGGGGAGGGGGGGGGGCGAGGGGGTTGCCCCCCGGACAATGGCGTGGCCGAGGCGCCAAGCCGCGGCGCAATAATGTGGGCGCCACTGAGGGTTGCGACCTGGATACGGGGGCGGCGGCGGTAACAGCTTGGCGGATCGGCGGGTGGGACCTGATAACGCTCGCTGCCAACGACAACGCTGCGTCCCGCCTCGTAAATGTCACTGCTCATCAGTGGCGGTAACGCGGAGCTCGTCTCTTCCTGCTCTTCGTCTCCACTGTACCAGGAAACCACAAAATTCTACGTACTAAAAAAGGACATCCAGACACTCATGTATTACATGCACATAAAATTTGTCTAGCCCCTCCCCCCATCCCCACCTGCGACAAAACAAACCCCATGAACATTTCTCCAAAGTGATGCATTCTCAGCGGTTCTCTCTCTTTGGCACAGCCAGCGATCATAGAAGGGAGGGAGGGTGGGAGGGCTCCAAGGTGAAGTATCCTCTTTCTGGATTGCGAGGGGGAGAGAGCGGGGACACTGTTTTCAACACCCCACGGCTTAAAATAACAATGTTTAGCTGCTCAACTCTGACAACCATTTGCGAGGAGAAACAAATTAGTAGCCATTTTGATTTTGTTTAACCCCATCCACTCCCCTTGAAGAACACACTGACAAGGTGTGACATCAAGGTACCTGCCAGTGTGTAAAGTGAGTGCCATCAATGTGTCTCCTTGTGGGGACTTAAAACGATACGAGTTCCATGTTTATTTTCACATTTTGAAATGGAAATTACTCATTGGTTGTGTTGTTATTTTATTTATTTCCATGGCCCAAGTTAGTGCACATGCAGAGTAATATTTTGGCAAGTGTTCATCCAGCTAGCACAAAATATTATAACGGCTTTATATAATACTTCTGTAAGGTTAAAGGTTGCGATTTGACAGGGTTTTTTTCCAGCACCATCTGCAGCTTTTCAGATAGGTTGTACAGAAGTCCAGATCAAATTTAGACCTTTTTTGCAGACAAAACATGTAAAGACAAAATTGTGAGAACACAACATCTTCATAACTTTCTATAACCTAAATCAATAAATAAATAAATACATTTTTGGCTAGTAGGGCTGAGGCTGGTGCTGCAATGGCCATCCATGTTATGATACTGGCAGGAATACCAAAAGAATCAGTGCCACTAATGGATTTATTTCATAGCTCCCCGTGGGATTATTAAAGCACCACAGAGGTTAATGCAGTCCACAGAGCACAATAAAGGTGAATGCAAATGATCATTTATTTGGTCATTTATTTTTTAATGATAAAAAAAATGGAAATGAACTGTAAGACATTAGAAGCCAGGAAAAAAAAGAAGAATTACCATAAAAAGAAATTAAATAAGATGATTTCCTTGGTATTTTAATAGAAGCCATTGCAATGATGTTGACATACTGTAGGTCTCCACCCAGCTTTGGAAATGGGCCTTGAATCTGTCCAGATCAGCCATGTTCACAACACTGTCCTTGAGCCCGTACGGGAGCTCCATGGTATTTTCAGCATCTTCCATTTTATTTGTCATTCAGAATGAATTTGGACTTCTCTGCTGAATGCAGATTTTCTGAATATCGGAGCCTGGCCCGTCCTTTCATTTGTTCTTGCCTTGAAACAAGGCCGCGGGCATAAAGAAATCCACGATATGTTTTCTTTCTCTTTACCCTCCGCAGCATGGTTTAAGCAGCAAATGTGCTTTAAGATGTCTTTACTGTATCGTATCAGAAAATGCATTATGGAAATGGGGTTTAAGGTCTCATTTTTTTTCCCTGAAGCTATCAAAGAAGGATATTAAAAGATGGAAACTAGATCAATAGCCAATCAGATTGTAAATGTACACACATGCCTAGACTCACACTGGTCCTTCCACGCTAAACCTTTCACACAGAGAGGGCTAATTTCATTATGCTTTATTTGTCCTGTACACGTGGCTGGTGCTCTCAGGTCAGCATTAACTGAAGTGTATCTCTTTGAGGGGAGGCACGTGTAAAAGAGTATGATGAAATCAGCACTCCCTGTGTGAAAGGTTTGTGATGGAAGGGTCAGGAGAGTTGGTCAACACCGCCCCGCAGGCGAGTGTCGTCCGGAGCGCGGAGCGTCCGTGTCAGCTGGGCCGGGGAGCTGCCCTCACAGGCCATTCATGGCATGACTGATGATGGCCCCCAAGGCCCCTCCAGCGGCACCCGACGCCAGAAAACAAAGGCCTCTCAGGGATGAAACAAAAACAATCTAATTTTCCTGGCCACCGTCGCGGAATGAGTCCGAACGGGATTCCGCGAATCCGTACTGTCCGTGGTCAGGGGGCCGTTGTCAGCAGGGGGTCAGAGCGGGACACTGGACTAATCGGACCATGATGGATGTGGGGGGTACACTGGTGGCCTGGAGTGGACAGAGGAACTCAGTAGATAGGTCCCTATTGTTGTGGCCGTGTGCAAACTCCAGCTCCTGCTGTTTCACAGCACTGTCATCTAAAGCACTACACATAAAACCCAGCAGGGTTTATTTAAAAGTACTAAGTAAAAATGAGAAAACTATATATTAATAATGAATAAATAAGAAATTTGTATATTATCATTGTAGTTAAAATACAATATTTTTTCAAAAATGTTTCAATACATACAGAACGCTAATTGTAAATTATGCTTCATCTGGAAATTAAGTTAAGTGATGAATGGTGGAGCTTCTCTGTTCACAACAGTACCTGATTTACATGAGTAACATTTGCGAGCCAAACACAATACACCCATTAAAAAATCATTACATTGAACACAAACACAATTACGTCGAACACAAAGGCGGTCTGAACAATTTTTTCCTCATTCATTTGAGAAATCATTCTTTTGCCTGTTCAAAGTGCTATGAGTGTGGGCAATGAAATAGACAGAAACATTCATTCCAATAGGGACAGAAACCAGTGCAGTATATTCAGAACATCTCGCTCTTAGAGACAACATGGCTGGGAAACACTTAACCAGGCAGATCCACATACTGAATCGTGCGAAACTGACATCGTGGCCATCGTGAAGAGGATGGCAAATGATCTTTATCTAGCTAGAACTTAACTCAGGTCTTTGTTTGAAATACTATAACAGTGTTTTGTCAGTGGTTTTAACGGCAAAATATGAACTAGATGTATGACTCTTTTTAAATACGCTTGCTATCATAGGGCGTCTGTATTATCATAACTGAAAAGGTTTACTGTAAGCATTCCACGTTAAATGTGAAAGGAATCCTGCTTCCAAGGCATTGGTGAGTCAAAACTTCTAAACTTGCATGTCCCCTCCGACCACTAGAAGGTGCTCTTCCACAGATTATCTGGTCGACTCCTCTGCCCAGCCCAGGAGCCAGGGCTGACCTAAAGCTCTGCTTCTAATTTGTAAAAGAAGCAGAAAGAATGCAATTTATAACTGTGAAAGCAGAGTACCACCAACAGAGCTGCCACTCCTGAGGGTCCTCGCCCCTGCACAATGTGGAAAAAACGCACAGGGAATAAATCAGCGCTCTGGACAGGGGGGCAGGACCCGCCGGCCGCTGGCGGATCATCTCTCACAGCTGACCACTTGCTGTTTCCGGTCGGGCCCGAAACCCAGACGGGCTTCGCTCACAACGGAGTACTGGCCATCACACAGTCACTGCAGAGAAAACTTTGATAGCGTTACATCTGGGCATGTTAGAGGCGTACGATTTACTGGTTTGTTAAAAAAAATGCACCTAAAGATCGAACAACGGACATCATGCTGATTGACATTTATTGTATTTGTGATAATCTGTTTATTAGACATAAAAAAGAGACTACGTAAATGATTTTTAAAAAAAATGTAAACTGTTGCAAACTAATATTATATCTCTCTCTTGCTCTTTTTCAGACACATGCATACGCACATGCATACACACACACAGACATAGTCATCACTCAATAATTTGTAAAAAGTATCAAGCGGAATTAGGTTTCAGAGCAGCTGCAGTAAACTGTAATGTGGATGATACCTTTCAGATTCGATTGGTCCAAAATATAAAACAGGAAATGACAGTACCGCTCACCCTTTGTTGCTGTGCAGAGAATGCCCTGCGATTGTTTATACTGCCGCAGTACGCAGTGCACTGATTGACAGGCAGGCAGTGGCAGTTTGGTAGCCATGACAGACGGACACAAGGGGCCAGTGAATATGAGCACAGGGCAGGAGGTGGGTTCAGCTTCCATGAATGGCAGGGAGGAGAAGCCAATGAATTTTGGTATACTATTGGGTGTGGGATCAGTTCTCATGATTGACAGCTTGGAGGAGGAGCCTATGCCACTAAGCAATAAAGGGAGAAAAGCAATTGTTCATGAGTGACAGACAAGGGGGGTGGCCGTGCTCTTCAAAATGAGCGAGTGCTGTCTGTGTCCCGTCGGTTAGGGCCATCAATGGACCCTCCCATTTCATCCCAGACTGAGGTTGTGTGCAATAGTGTACCGAAGTGCTCTCATCTGGCATGTCGCCCTATGAATACATTTTCAGAGGTCCTCTTTAGACAGAACAATAGGCCTATGTTACTTGGCCTATATAGGGCCTATATAGTCTTTTTACTTTTTAATCTTTTAGGATTTTACACATAATATTATTAATATGGCTAAGCTACACAAGTTTATGTACTATATCGTTATGGCAGTCCATTTCCCTGAAAGCAACCTTGAGCACATTTAGGCTAGGTCCTGTAACCACTGCCGTAGTTCTATGGCCATTGCACTTTTAACTTTTAAGTAATTTATATAAATAAGAGTTATATAGTAAAACAATATCAAACAAATGTACACAATTATTTGCACAGAAAATGATAAGCAGTGTAATTTTTAAAGTTTGAAAGAGTGGTAGAAGTGTACCATACTGAATTTTACCTCCCGTCAATTCCCTTGTGTTGCTTTACCTATTGAACATAGCCCTGGGCTAACCACCTTACTCTTAATTGGTTATTTACTCAGACTAATTAGCCCTCTTAATGAGTGAAAACATTGTCTATCGATTACAGAAATTGATAGTTGAGACAGAATTTGGAAGGGTACTTCAACTGCAACTCAACGGTGAGAGAATTCTCATTCAGTCAGTACATACTGAAGAGAAAAAGCTGTCATGCTCACTGTGTTTACGGGTCTCAGTTACAAACTGGACTTGTGTAGAAAGGTTTCTGTTCCACATATTTGGAGTGCTGTTCAGAATGTGAATAGACTACATCTCGCAATGTGTGACTGGAAGTGTCATCTATCTGGACACAACAAACAAAATGGCTGCTGGCTGCCCTATGCCCAAGACGATCCAACCATTCAAACTGTGTGTGTGCCATAAATGTTTCACCTTGCTGTCAATTATAGTTACTCCCGCCCATAATTTTGTGCTACATTGCTAAAAAAAATGAAATCCTGCTGTGCTAGGTAGTTAGGTATCTAAAATCAAATGTCTTCCGATTGTGGCAGGGCTCTTTATTTTCTCAGAAATATTTCATTGTATTTTATGATATAGTCATTTCTAATTTAATCTTTTATAATAATGTGATGTATCATCATGACTTACTTTCAGCATTACAGCTGGTGTTGCACAGTCTGTTGGGTAGCACTGTTTTCCAAAACAGTCAAATGTTTACTATTTTAGCTAGTGGGTAGCTTAGTTTGTCAAAATCAATCATGTAATTTCTTTTTTGTGATAGTGCTTAGTGCACCAAAGACATCCAAGCTACTGTAAGAGGGCAAAGGTCAGCAAAAAGAGCCTACAGAGTTCAGTCCAGAGAAGGCAGGAAAAGGTTGACTGTTGGGAGGTATTTTTTGTGGGGTGCTGGTTCCCCATGGCCAATAGCAGGTAGCGCCTCCTGTGCAGTGGCTTCGATCCAAAATGAACACAGGAACGGCCCGAGCCCAGCAGAGCGTATAATTATCATTCAAAGTACACACGATCTAATCCTGGAGCTCAGTGGAGCTGCCATTCAAACAGCAGCTTCTGCTTTAGAATACAAACGTTTTGGGTCAAACGCTAGCTGAGCATGAACAGAGTGAAGGAGTTATATCCTTGTGGTTATCGGTAGGAACCGCAGTGATGGACCCACCCCCTGTAAAATAGATATGATAATAGTTTTATTTATATATAGTATGAAGGAAAATGCATTGTTTTAATGTGTGATACTGTGAGGCAGTTGTAAGAGAGCTGGACTAATAATCAGACAGTGGATGGAGATCTGCTGTTCTTCCCTTTAGCATCAAACGTGCTTTCCTACAAATACTTCATGTGTTCAAATAAAGCCAGCAATGATGTAATGTTTAAGGAAAGGTGGCTGGACGTACAGCATCAAGGCTTATTAAACTGAAAGCATTTAGCAGATGCATTCATGAAACACTGAACAAACAACTTTCCCCGGGGTTCATTTTTAAATGCTTGAATCTCAATGCAAAAATTGTCAGGTCCATTTTAATGTAGCTTCAATCAGCTGTTGAATAACAGTGAGTTTTTTGGAGAACAGTTGAGTTCACATTTACAGCTACCATCTTGTAGTTGTTCATTTGATGCGTGACTTCTGTATACTCTTGTAAAGGTCTGGAAGCCAGTGCCAAAGAAGAATGGAAGCTGTGGTACTACAGCTCAGATACTAGGCTTCTGTGGCAGACGAGGAGGAAAGCTGCTGGCCTGGTTAAGGAAGGAGAGATGGAGCTGACAGGACTGACAGTATGGTAGGATTCTCTGTGTCCTCCTGTCTTCTAGGTGTTTAGCGCTGAGGAGGCGGGGCCTCAAGCCCATTGCACTCTGGGGATTTATCCAGGCCTCCGCGGTCACTCAGCTGGGGCATCCCCAGTGGGACATCATTCCTGTCCCCCCGAAGCACACCCCCTCACCCCTTCTCTCCCTCCCTCCCTGGCCACAGGGGACTGCCCCTAATTACACCAGGCCACTCATTTAAAACTGATAATTAATTTAAATAGATTGGTCATTTCGAATGAGGACAAAAGGAGGCCGAAACAGTTGGTGCCTTCATTCCCCTCATCTGCAACTTTCAATAGGCGGGGCAGTCTACCGCGACACTTTTAATGTCCTCTCCGTGGCCATTATTTACATTTATCAAAAGGCTCAAAAAAAAGGGAAGACCCTTCTCCCCCCTCCGCACTGTCTGCACACGGCGTGCACACCTGTCTTTAAATGACAGATGTGCACTGGAACACATAGATGCTGTGATTTCTTTTTCATTTGTGAAAACTGATGGACTGAACAAATCTAGTCCATCAAATTCCAATACTGCTACTTCGGCACTGGAACAGCGTGTTGAAAAATTAATCTTTAGTTCCCCGGGGGGTCTGTGCTCGTGGCATAATGGCAGCGGTCAAATATCGTTCCAGAAAATAAAGTCAAGAAGAGAGAGGAATGCTTGGTCATGCAGTCGCTTTTTTCCTCTGCCTCTCTCTTTGATCCCACCTGCAGGTTCTGCAGAGACGGTGTTGAAATTGATTAAAAAATGCAGCAAAAGCAAGAGGCAGGTTGAGATGCAGAGAGTCATTTTCTTTCTCCTTATTTCTGTTTTCTTTACATTGCAATCCACTTTAGATTATTGTCTTCACTGTTGTTAATATCGTTGCATGGTATATTACAGAAGTGAAACCCAGTGAGTGCTGTACTTGTGAAGTCACAGCAAAAATGCAGTTTGAGGGAAATTGAGAGAGTAGCTTCAGTGAAGAAAGGACTGGAAGGCTTTCGTTACTCAGAAAACATTAAAGAGTGTTTGGGATATGTCAGCTAAACCAGGTTTGCCATAATCTAGGCTCATAAAGAACACCTGCTTTAGCAACCTCACATTGTTCTCTGTTCTCCTGAGACACACACACACACACACACACACACCTCATATGGAAGACAGATAGCTTGGAACAATTTTCAGCAGTTGATGCGGCAAGTGAGTCTAATTACTTCTCTTTTGTATATTCATAAAGACAATAATGAGCCTTAATGGAGGCAATGGTGTCACTTGCTGTCACCATGTGACATACCTCTGTGTGAAAAGAATCCGCCCCACGTTAATGATGGATCCTCAGAACAGACACACAGGACAATAAAATCAATCCTCGGTACAGGACGCGAGCCAGCATGGAAATACAAGTGGAGATGCAAACATTCAGGAAACATTGAGGAAATATTACAATAAATGCAATACTGCACTGTGTCCTCTTACATTAATATTACTGTTATGACTGATTCTGTCGATTCTGTCCATTAACATGCAGTGAGACCCACCCCATTGTCTGATCGGGCTGAAAGTGAGGAAAAATAAGGAAGTGACCATAGATGTGAAGAGTTTCGGACCTCCGGGCCATTTTCCCCGCATAGCTATGAGGGACTATAAGGTAATATCAGGAGGAAGTGGCGGGGTTTTGTTTTAATATACACGTGAAGCCAAGCGTACAGAGAATATGACTGCGAGACTGGCGCTCTCCCCCTCACTTATCTCTATTATCATCCTTTTCATATAATTCAAAAGCACAGGGATGCAAGATGCATGAGAGGCCTAGGGGAAGTGGGTTATTAAACATTATGGACACAGGGGGGATGGGGGCTCAGGCTTATAGTGTACAGCTATAGTTATGTGGCCTTCCAAGTTAGAGGTAGCATATTATTATTATTATTATTATTATTATTATTATTATTATTATTATTTAAGTGATTGTAAAGGCCACTGTCCATAAAGTACCAAGTATTATAAGTATTTGAAGTACTCCAAATTCAAAAATATATCAAAAACAACAAAAGCATACAAGTGCGCACATTGGTACATAAGAAGCACAACAATGAAAGGGCATCCCTTTCGTTAATGCATTCGGGATGACACAGTGCTCTTCCATCAGTCGTTTGCAATTACTACACCTTGCAAATGTTGTCTCAGTATTGCTTCTCCATTCTGTGGGATGAGCATGGACATAGGATCAGTTCTACTATGTGACCTGAACGCAGAATGCAGCCTGCAGACCCCCTCGTGCATTGAATCTTGTGGATTCAACAGCAATTATGTTTTCAACAGCTTCGATGTAAAATAAAAATAGTATAATGGAACACCATATAACTTTACAAGGCCAGTGTAAAGAGTTCACTTGATCAAGCTGACCTCTCTTAGGTGACTGAAAGTGACAGCAACCATGGCCCCAATCTTAGCAAAAGACCGGAAGCCAGTGCATAGCCTCGAATATTACTAAAACACGTGAACCTTCTCTTCCTATTTGAAACAAACATGTTAATGGAAGAACATGTCCAGCCAGTCCTCATCTGTGCTTGTCTCAGGTGCAAAGCCCTTTCAGATCAGTGCTTAAAAGCCTTACACTGCTCCAGAGGTACTTATCTCATCCCGATGAGTGAATAATCACGCTGAAATACAGCACGCTCAGATTCCTGGGACAAGAAACTAGCTGAGCGCTTGTCTTCATTATGGGTCAAAGATCTTGGGAAGATGGACCGGAATGAAAATGAGGGGCACTCGTTCCATGAAGAACGGAGAGCTTCAGATGCATATCGATCCGTTTTCAAGTCCATCGGGATTGATGTCGTGGGATGTTTCGCAAATTACTCTCATAATGGGCACGCTAATTCCTCCAGACCACCCTGCCTATCAAACAAGAAGTATGAAATATCAGGTTCGGCATGTCTGCCAGAGATAGATATGCAAGTGAAGCCAGACGTTTCTAAAAAAAAAAAAAAAAAAAACTGTTCTCTGCCTTCATTTAATTAACAAATTGAATCACTGGAAGATCTCATTGGCTCAGCTCATGAGACCAGATCTCTTTGGCTTTTCATTGCGATTCTGTGAGTTAAGAGGCAGGCTTATTCTTCTGCAATCAGAAGTTCTCCTCCATTGGGTAGACATATGCTCATTGTACAACTTCAGGTGCTCTCAAACTTTTACTGCTTAACGTAGGGGTATTTTTCAAAAGCATTAATTATAGTAATTATGAGACCAAAGGAGCAATTGATAGGGGGAGCGATTAAAGAGATATGTGTGACAGTCCGTGCTATTATTTAAATACATAATTTCCCTTTTCATTTTGAATTAATTGGAATAAAGTGTATGCCACATTAGCCACATAATGTGTGCCACTAATCTCTGCCCATTGTAGAAGCCAAAGATAAAACGAAGACTCTTTTTCTTTTTGCAGGTTTAAGTTAATTAAATTCCTTTTAATTATATTTTGTTAAAAAACCTCATATTTTTTAAACACCATTATGCCTCTTCCGTTCAGAAAGCTTGAACCGGAGTGCGAGAGTGCGGAGAGCGGGGGAAAAAAACCCTCAAGTAGCCCTTTTTTCAGAAGAACCGAACTGTCAGCGAATTCAGGGGGCGAAATTAATTATTTCAGCTTGATAAACCTTTTCATCTATTTGACTCCTTATACAGAAAAGCCAATTAATAACGTCAAACATGCTCTCTCTCCCGGGAAAGGGCCCGGGGAGCAGATGAGTGTGTTTACCGAGGAGGGCCGTAGCCGAATGAGCGGCGTGGAAAAACTTCCTAATCGCGGCACACCTGTCAGGCGCCAGCCTCATTATCTGTGTACAGAGGGCCAACCTCATTTTGTCAGGCGGCGGTTTCTCCAGAACCAACGACTGCCTTGGGAAGCGTATAGGACTGTCCGCCAGTAAATGATTCACTTAATTACCGAATCGCGGGCCGACGGAGTCGCATTTCTAATGAACTAGCTAGAGACATGACAGGGTCAAGACCGGCAGATTTGCAGTTCTAGTCCATTTTACGGATGGGGGAGTTCCATTCGTTATGAGGGGGAGAGGCGGGCGGACGGGCGGGCGGAGGTGGAGGGTTCTTGTGTTAATGCGTTTCCTATTGTTTCACTTTTTGGGTGCTGGCCTAGTCAATGTCGTGCACATGCTGTGCAGAAGAACCTTTGATTGCCAGTGACAAAACCAGCTTCCAGATTTTTGATTAATGTTTAGGCCTTAGTCTTATATAATACTGCTGATGGCCTTTTAATGTTTATTACAGTACAATGCAACTGAAGCTTCTTTTCACTGCTAGATTGCCTATCCTTGTCTAATGTAGCCTATATGGTCATACGAAATGTATGTGCTGTTAGAACTATCAATAGGTTACTGATAGGACCCATTTTTTTCTCCCTACTGACCACATAATTCAAGCATTACTAGGCCTCCTATGGTTGTTATTGCGTAACTATATCTTTTTATTCACTAATTTATCATGCTGTATTATGGTATAACAGTGCATGTTGTTCTATATGTTGCTATAACATTGCAATCTACAGTGTCCTGTGGTTATACTTATGTGTGAGCTATAATATGATTGACTAACCATCTGGTTGATTCTTTGTCAGTTTTCATCATTCACGTGAACCAGTTAATGTATAGCATACTCTGTAGATGTTTAAAAAACCAATATGTAAGGAAATGTGAACTATAGTGCCTAATGATTGCATTTCTATCGTATTAATTATCGTACCACAATTTTTATTTTTACTCAAACATGTTAAAACCTGGTTGTGAGACCCCATTAATTACCATCTTCGAGATAATGAGTGACGTGCCACAGACAACAATCGTGGTAACGAAGGCCCTGTTATGGGCACTGGGTGTGAATAACTGCAAGAAACTTCTTTTCAAATGATGAGTTGAACATAGTGTTCTGATCTAAATGATATCTGGGCGTGTACTGGACTTCCTGTAAAGTTCCCAAGACCCTGTTCATCCAGGATTTCCACTGTGTTTCGGGGCGGCGATGTTTGCGCATCAAAAATGTCGGAGCACGTCTGTCTGTGCATTCCGGAGGTGAAAAGACACCTGGATGAGGATATGAGCCACAGGAAGAGAATGAAGAATTCTCTGAGGTGGGCGGAGTCACCTTTGAAGGGAAGTCAAAGCTAGCCGAGGGCGAAAGTGGCAACCAAGGTGTACACCGGTTTGGATTGACTCTTCCAAACAACATAACTGAAAAAATAAATAGCCTGGTACATCATCTATCTCAGAAAACATCTGAGGGTAGCATGTCAACTCAGAGGGGCCCGTAACATATTTTCTCTGCTTAGTTAAACGCTGTCAGTTACTTGGCAACCTGCATAATGTGAAAAAACCTGTTTGGATCACTGTTTGATGGGCAGGATTGAAACCGTGGTGCCAGATGTAGCAATAGTCCCTGCAAATCTGCTCGCTGCTTTATTTGTGAACTAGGTGAAGCCGTCATATCTCCATCACAGGACCACTGTTTCTGGCTCAGAGTAAAAATCTGCATTCAAAAGAATGTGAAGATAGAGTTTGACAATGCCTTGGTTTCATACCTCTGATACACTATGAAAATGAGAAATTGAGCTCTCGCAAAAAAATACCTGTGCTGCATAAGAAAAGGATCAAAACTCTCACAGGAATTTGTTTAGGTTCTTTCCTTAGCTTTTCTTTGCCTCGGGCACAAATTAATTCAGTTTTTCAAAAACCCCCAGAATTACTAATTGCAAATTTGCCACTCAAGGTTGCCAGGGTTTGGCTTGAGGCCCCATGCAACACCAAAATAGTAAAGTTCAATCATGTACTACACTTAGGATTTGTAACTGGCAAATGAGATACATTATTCATCCATGTACCTCCATCTAACTTGCATGTGTTATACCTGTAGATTTCTCAACAGGTTAAGAAATCTATGTGGTTTTGCATTTCCAGCTAATCAAATACCATTCAGAAATCAGTCTCGGAATAAGAAGTAGTCAGAGCCTACTCCAGTGACTACTTCCTACTTAAATGAAGGCAAATTTCCATATAGCAGTGTAGCCAACATGACAAATGCGAGTTATAAACAGCAGTTACATGTTTTAAATTCATGTCCCAAAAGCATACATAACATGGAATGTAATACATTTTATTTAGATACATTAAATCAACATTTCAACCCATTCAACTTAATTCTACTGAAATACACAGTCCTAAATGGAAGAACTGACAATGAAAAAAAAAATCAATTAATTACAGAGAGGGAGTCATGGGCAATCTCTCAGACACGTTTGGGTTTTCCCGCCGGCCTTAAGAGGAATCCTCTGTGTGTTTAACCGCATGCTAGTGAAATATGTACATGGGCAAACAGCACACTTCTTTTGAGCGGGGCTGCTGCTGATCTCTGACAAGATGATCAAGACGTACTTGTCTGGTGCTGCCACTGAATAAGCCACACCTCCACCAGTAACTGTAATCAAAGTCCCCGCTTCCCCTGCGAACCGGCTGCCTGTGTGCGAGATTCTTATAGGAACCATGTGGAATAAACTGCCTTTGACATCGAACTCATCATCTCACTCTTCCTTGCCCATTGTAGAGTCATTAAACTTTCATTTGGACAGCCTGCTGGCAAGGCGCCTTTCAGCATATTGA
This sequence comes from Anguilla rostrata, assembly GCF_018555375.3. Lineage (NCBI taxonomy): Eukaryota > Metazoa > Chordata > Actinopteri > Anguilliformes > Anguillidae > Anguilla > Anguilla rostrata. The sequence continues at coordinate 21,682,080 of NC_057947.1, forward strand.
TGGCATTAATGAGAGAGGTTTGTGTGATGGGTAACTCGGAATACGTGTGCATTATTTAGCTGTCAGGCAACTTTTAGCTGGCAAAGTTGTGTGTGTCTGTGTATAGGTATGTATGTGTGGGTGTGTTGTGTGTGTGCATGTGTGTCCCAGGAAAGCTATCAAGCATAAATCATCGGGAAAATTAGTTGTCTTTGCATTGCAAAAGGAATAAACAATCAACACAGGAAAATACATGCCATTACAGATTTATATTTCTTTATTTAAGATGAGTCACACTGTACTATGCAGGTTATATTTTGCTGTAAAATACCTGGGGCCCATTTTGTGGCATAGTGTAGAATCACCAACCTCAGTTGCAGAGTTTCCTCATTTGTATGTCTCATGAATAGGAGAAACTGAAATGGGGTGGGGGTCACACCACTGCATGGTCAGAGAGGTTCACTTCTCTACAAGGGAGAGGGAACTAGGTGTGTGTTTGCATAGGTCAGCCCAGTATAAAGTACAATATAATGCCATGATAAGCTTTGTGGGGGTACCATTGAGTTGAAAACATGCTAATTTAAAAAGTCCACTTACTACAGTGGAGTTATTGGACACTCAGTACAGAAATGTGACTTTTGACACAAGTGGGAATTATTCATTCTTTCCCATTGAGATAACACTTATACTATCCATAGATCCAACACATTTTTGAGGTTTGTTTCCCCTCTTTGTTTTAAACATCAAATAATACCATTTAAATAATCAATGGAGGAGATCCAGTGACAGCTTACATTTAATTACAAATCCACATAATTACTTACAGGCCTGCAGTTTAACCTTCCTCTCAGCTCCTCTGAGCCAAGAGGACTTACTTAGCATCCGTAAATCAAATCTGGTGCACTGCCAGAGCCTGATCCCACGCTGATGGACACCACTTTAACTACTGGTGAAGCCTTCCCAGAGGAGGGCAGGGCTTAGAACGGGAGGCAGGACTCAGCAGCCTTGTTTCCAAGTTCTGTCTTGGATGGAAACACAGAGAGCCACTGACTCTATCAAATGTGATACCCTGCACGTGGTTATTTACGGGTCATGTGTTGAACATGCCCTCTTCTAACATCCTTTCACTGTCAACGGGGAAGGACTGCAATATGGCTTGGGTCCTGTTGAAAGGGTATTTGTTGGATGACTTTCACTCCAGTTAAATGCTGTGATCAAACCCACATATGGGCGCATGAGCCGCTCTTAATTTTTTCATCGCTCATGCGCTTGTCGCCCTTTCCAGCATCACATGACCCGGTGCAACTTGATGCTAACGTGGGGAGAGAGCCGGCCGCTTCCTGCCACGCCCACCTTGCAGTGTCTCACCCAGGCTCTCGCAGCTGCTCCGTGACTCTCCCGCTCAAATGAGCGGTAGAAGCGAAACCTAAACACTGGCCAAGCCGCCACTTGTCATCCATCTGTGACGTGGACTCTCTTTCACATTATCTCCATCCCAAATGTTCCATGGGCTACAGATCTACTTATTTATCTCTTTATTTTTGTGCTCCCTCCCTCTAATGTCAGAATTCTCCTTGAAATTGATGTCTAAGTGGATATATGGACTTTGTTTCCTATTGCAACCCAAAGAAGCCACCCTGAATTAACTGAGTCCACAGTAAATAATTTAAGATGGCTAAACCTGTTTCATTTATTATTTTTATTTTGTGCCCAGCATATATTGTGCATGTGTACATATTCTTCTTGCAACGTATTCATATGGTAATATGGTAACAAAATTATACAAATCACTATCTGCCAACAAACTTACAAACTGTGCATGGACATTACTGGACACACTCCAGATCAGCCCAGACATCTGGGCCTATAGCGACTTCATTACTCTTCTCAGTTATCAGTTACCACCATCACCTTGGTTCAGCTGAGGTAAAGCAAAGGGACTCTCATTTTTCAAATGTTTGGATCATTGCATAGAAAATCAATTACAACATAGCTGCCTCAGCTCTTTTTCATTCTTTGAATTACGTGCTTTAACATTTTTGTCCTGCAGGGACATATGTTTTATTACGGTTATCATAGTTATTTGGTCTTGAAAACATATTCATGCAGGAGACACAGGTGACTGACACATGTGAAGCCTGCTCCTCTTTACAGTAAGATCATACCTGGCCATTGAGTGTCAGACTTGCTTGTACCTCACTTTGTATAGACATGTCATGGTTTAAGGCCTGGTTGGCCCACAAGAAAAAGTTTTTATCTTTTCTTTGTTTTTTTTCTGAGAAATTAGTCTGATTTGTTCATGTGGTGATCCCTGTCCTGCTCACACATAGAGATGCAGTAAACATCACTCATCATTGTCTGCACAATGCCCTTGTCTCACGCACCAAGCTTCTCCCAACCAAAAGAAAAAAATGGTACACGTTTTGAACCCCAGCCCTCTCCCTCCCCAGTACTTCTCATTCTCCCCGTGAGTTCTGCTGGAATTATAAGTCTCTGGATGTTTGTCCTAGCTGTACAAACATCTTTATGGTTTCACAAACCCCATAAATAGTGACAGCAGCATTGCTCAAAAGCAAACCTACTCTTATTTCCAGCAAGTTTTTCTAGTTTTTTTTATTTTTTATAAATGGGAAGCACCTCTTTTTGTGTTTCCTGAGTGCTCACTCTTATTAGAATGAGCCATAAAGACAAAAATCCCAAAATTTATAGTATTGCCGTTTGCTGAGAGGGGGAAAAATGAAATGAAAAAAGCAAGAGCTCTTCTTTTTTGCTGGCCTCTCTGCAATGCCAAAATAACTTAAAGATCTTGCCCTCAAAACTGGAATTAAATCCAAGCGAATTCTTTTGAGAACAGATACTTTACCGCTCCGGGGATGCGGCTAAAGTTCTGACTAGGGAGGAGAAAAAAATCACTCTGACTTCTTAATATCTGTATAATGCTAGAAAAGGAGAACACAGCCAGATGTGGGCATATATAAAATATTTCTCAGTGCATGCAGCCTTACGCTTTCATCCGTTAACACGCTGATGTATGGTTGGGTTTACAGTAGGGGCTGTAATCATTTATTCTCCTCTTCATATTGCCATATTCTCTTTAGGATATGCATCAGGGATCAGGGGAGGGGGAGGGGCCATGCCATTCCCACACTCTTTCATCATCCAATAGTTTAGCGGCAACAGCGTATCATCTTGCATCGTCTGCCTTCTCTGAGAAATCACCCAGAGGATTTATTACGGAGCTCGATATAGGAACACATTAAGATAATTCACTGTATCTGCAGATGTTGAAGATTTTGTAAAAAAAAAAATCCTCTCCACAGCAAAAAAGAGAAAAGAAATGTCTGTGTCTGTTCTTTTCATGTGCAAAAGCAAGGCACTCTCATTTTGATCAGAGCCTCCCAAGGGTGATGACCGTCATCTTCCCTTTTTATGTTGAAAATAATATATAATTCATCATCATTACATCAGTAACCAAAATATTATTTTTAAATATTTGATTTGGTAGAAAACTCAAACATGTTTTCATATTTTTTTTTGCACCGAGCGCATTTTAAAGACTACAGAATAACGGCAGTATTCACCACCTCAGCCACCCACTCAAGCCCACTGCTGCTTGGTGGGTAAGAGGGATGTTTTGAGTTTGCTGATGACATCATCCCCTGCTTATCAGCGCTCGTGGAGCTCCCCACTCAGCGCAGTCTCGCCATTCTTCGGCAAAGAACCTGCCGCTAGACGAGAAGCAGACGGCCGCGCGGTCGAGGCGGAGATCAAACCCAGGCCAGCAGGCCGCGCACGCTTAGCTACCTCAGAGCGCCGGCAGTCCAAAACCGCTGCCAGTCCCAGCTTTCAGGCGTCAGGGGAACGGATGATTCATTTGTGCGAGTCGGGCTAACAGATAACTATTAACCGAGGACATTGCTTGGCTACATGATCCGACGTGATTCCTCTTTTAAAAGCACCTCTGAGACGAGGCGCAGGAGAGTCTGAACAGCGGACAGCTCTCTCTCATCTTGGCCCAACACCCAGCAATCAACACGCCCCAGCCCCCCACCCCACTCCCCCCAAACCAAAACAGGGAAGTGCATTTCTGTTGTTTGCTCAGAGCAGGACCACTCTCTCTTGCACTTCTGGCTGTGACGGTTTCAATTAAAGAGATTTTCTTTCATTTGTTGTCTGTCACACATCCAAATCCGACCATATGAGAAAGACAGCAGGGAGCTTGTGGGTTACCCTGACATTCAGGCATGTTCCATGTATGGAATTACTCTACAATTTTCCTTAGCGTGAACCAAGTGTCAGCTCAGAATGTCAAATGACTTTTGTATGGGTGAAAATGTGGAACATGATATTTAAATAAATAGTCGAAAAAAGGGTGTTTAAACAGAAAGGAAGTGAGTATTGCCCTGAATCAAGTTTTTTTTCTCCATTTTTTATTCTACCCATTTGGAACAGAACTTGCATTCTGGTTCCCTATGATATCACTGTTTAGCCCACTCTAGGCTTAGTGAAGTCATGGTACTGTCTATCTTCATGGTGAATTTATTTTATTTTTTTCTTTGACAATGTACACAGCAGAAGGGAACCAAACAAAGAGTGACTAGAGGAATTCTGGGAAAGAAATTATGGTAGGTAACATTGCAAAAGCAGAAGGGACAATTGCAGAGCATAAGGACTTTAGCCTTTGATGTTAGCATTGCAGGCCCTAGCCCCTGACCATCCCTGAATTTCTGGGCTGCCACAGTTCAAGTTTCATTACATTGATTGGAAACTCTGATGCGGCTGCTGAGGAAGGTGCTGTTAGCTAGCTCGTCCCAGCTATTCCTCTCTGACACAGAATATCTTCTGATATCGCGCGAATAGAATAGTCTTTTCAGGAAGGGCTTGTTCTCTGGCAGTCCAGACCGGAGTCTGATTGGCATTTGGCATTTAACGTTTGTTGTCAGTGCCCATGTTTTTGGCTTGTTGGGGTTAGCCATACTTGGTAGGTTAATCAGAAGCATGCATAAACCCATGTGTGTATTATCCCCAGGGTTGGCTGCATTCTGTCCGCTGTTCTCCCCATGTCGAGGCTACAGGTATGGGGATTTATACTGCTGTGGCCTCAAGTTGGCACCTCTTTGTTGTCACACACCTATTATTGACTTATCAATGTATGATGATGGAGGCGAGCAATGAACAGGAATGAAGACCTCTTTAGGCAGGATTCACCAGCCCTGCTCACTTAGACTTAGCTGCTCAGCAGCTGATCGATTAAGTATCGAGCAGCAATCAAAGCCAGCAACGCTGCAGTTCTCCAAGAGAAATTTTCAGAGATTTTGGCAGATTTTTACAAAATGGTGACAATGAAATCAAACCTTGTACACAAATCTTACAGCTGCTGCTGGAACCGCTGGCTTGAACACAATAGCGTATTACTCATCTTCGACTTTTGTTTTTTGATAAATACATCAACTCTCTTTCTTTGTTTCTCTGCATGTGTGTGTGTGTGTGTGTATGTGTATGTACATATCAAACTCAGGCATGGGTGGCAGAATGCTCTGCTCATTGACAACAAGAAGAAAAAAAAAGCAGAATAGAACAGGTAATGCTACAAATAACCATGCTTGTCGAAGGCTTTGGTGGTGGGTAAATGCACACGGCTCATTATCCACTCAGAGAGTGCCTGACACCACGTTTACCCAGGCAAGTGCTTTCTACTTAGTTAGCTGCTCCAGTTCTGTGTGTTACCTGCTCTCCTTCATGTCATCATCTCAGAATGTGTGACAGTGATGTATTCTGCCTTCTCTGTAAGGAGAGGAATATAATGTTACACCGCGTGTCGACACCCTGTTGATATGGGCTGGTGCAGGCTAGTCTCAGTGGATCCAGAGGAAGAGTGGGGAGGAATAATGCTAGCATTGCCTTCTCTATCTGAAGGGATCCACGGGGTGCACAGCTTGCTCTCAAGCACTAATCTGGGATCATTTGGATCGGTTTCACTTTTATGCAAACTAACAGCTGGGATTAGGATTAAATGCAGGGGAAGCTAATCTTGGATTAGTCCTTGGGGCAGAAAATTCCTGTAAACTCAGGGATGCATGTCACATTGCAAGCTGCAACAACACGAGACCAAAAAAAACAACAGTTTTATTTAATTATACATTCCTATGTGTCAATGAGCTTTGAGCTGTGGAAACAACACTTTTTATTTATTGGTGGAGAGGGTGGGGGGTTGGGGGGAGGAGGGCCGCCATAAAAGGAAACTAAATGGCACTGTTTAATTTCTTTCTTTCCTTAATCCCCGCTCTCTCTTCCCGTAGTTTTGTTTGCCTGGCCAGGGGTTGTGGAACGGGGGGGAATCCTAAGGTAAAGGTTAGCCTGGGGCGCTTTGTGTGGTGTAGAATTAAAAGATAAGTCAGGAAACGCTTATTTTAACATCAAGCGAAAGTGTGGGATTAGAGTGGGGAGAGAAGGGAGGGCACAGGCTGGACATAAAGGGCCTCTAAATCCGTGAAATCTCCGGCGGGGTTAAAGGTCACACTTAACCAGCAGTTTGTGTGAAGATTAAGGCCGGGCGGGGGAGTGGCACGGTCTCGTTGTCCCACTGGGAGGAAATGAGAAGGTTCTAGCCATGCTAAATGCACCTCAGAGCGTCAGAAAGGCGCAGTTGCTCCACAGGAAGTGGAGAAGAGCTGAGTTCACTTTCACTGTGCTTTGACAAGAGCAGGCCTTCCAATGCAGGCTCTTCTGAGGGAAATTCTCATTTATCAGCAAGCACAAGCACTGCATTGCTCAACACAGACTTTTTTGTTAAAGAAAATATTTTAAGGTGGTCTTGATGCTAACTGCTGTTATAGAACTGTCTGTGCAGTGTGACATACTTGACAAATACATGTTTCCCTTTTTACTGTAATCACAAAAGCATGCCTTGATGAATTGATAATTTATATAATTTATACGCAAGCCATCTTTTCTCTTCCAAATGTCATAAATTCACTTCCAAAAAATATGTTAAAAATCATGTAAAGAATCTTTCAAAGCTAATGTTGACAGTCATTTTTTATGGGTAAATAATCTCCAATTTGAGGACATTTGGATGAACTATTTTCTATCTTTAGTAACAAAACATCTATTTTTTGATTTGATCCACAATTTTGTTTGGAACACCTCACCCCCAACCTCCTTAACCCACTTGACACTTACTCAGACAGTAATTAAAGACAGATGATGATGAATGTCACCGTTCACCATTTTATCACCAATTGTTATTCAATTACCCCACAGGGTAACAAAGCCTGGAAGGAGATTGTTTTGGGAGGGGCGGTGCTGCGTCCCTGAGCATGTGTCATTTGCAAACTCATGACAAGCTACCCGTCACCATGCCAGATGACCCACATGGAGCTAACATGCACCCCAACATGACAGAAGCCCTGAAAATAAATGTGATGTGATAAAATCACTTGGTAAGAATGGCATCATATGAAACTGCAAAATAATAATTGTCCATGGGGAATGGAAGTATGTTAATATATAGTAATGATGAATATTGAACATTAGTATTTGAATTAGAATTGACAATAAATTTGCTTTGTCACCACACTTGGCATCTGAACTATTTCTCTGCTTCAGATTTTAAATGTTCTCTCTTTTAGGTTTACAGTTTTAACATTTTTAAGCAGATTTTCATTCAAAATGCACCATTTATTTTATAATTAATTCAAATACTTTACATTTTAATACTGCAATCATATCAAACACTTTTTTTTAAATACAGTTGCTGTGCCTCATCAACATATATTTTCACATGAAATAAAGCAATTATGATTATTCCGATGTTTGTTTGCTCAAGCATACCTCGGGGTTATTAAACGAGCCACGTGGTTCACGTAATTACAAGACATTTACATTAAGGCCAACGCGTTGGAATTACGCTCTACTAATAGCTGGGACCAAAATAAAGATTGCACAGGGCTTAATCAGATGGAAAGTAACTAGAGCCATCATTACTACTGTGATGGTTCACTGATGAAGATGCTGTTTTCATTAATTAACATGTGGCCTGATAATTTATTACTGGTGAAAGGCTTTTTATTATAATTTCTGTGAATGGCTGCACGAGTTTATGTTGCAAAACTGCAGGAACAGAAGGTCTGCCAGTCAGAGCTGCTATGAAAGCCCTGTGCTTTAGCACATTTTACCATTTTTCAACAAGTGGGGGTGGGGTGGGGGTTGGGTGGAGTGGGGGGTTGTCATCTGTGAGCTGGCAGAAGGTTTTAGGTTCAGATCTGTGACTGGTTAGAACAAAGAAATAACACATGTTTGGCAACTCACAGTATCAATGCATTGATGAGACAACACCTACAGAGAATACTCAAATTATTCTTGAGGTCCTATACGACTTAAACAGCCCTGATGTTTTCCCCATGTTCTTCATTTCCTTTACAGAATGGCCCGGAAGTTTAGAATTTCCCCCGGCTTGACACTTACAGATTTTCTAATTCCTCCCCCTCACAAACACACACTCTTCCTCCATCAATATCATTCCTTTCAGGAGTGTACAGCTGCCTGTGGGATTCATTGACTCATGCCTGTGACCAGGAGAAGTCCTGTGTGATTTGCATCATTTCCTATTAAAACATAGAAGAACAGAATCTATAATTACTCACGTCTCTTCGAGTCTTGGGACTTCTCCTGACGTCCAAGAAAACTGCTAACGGAGACTGACCAGCAAGAAAAAGCATTCAGGAGATCACACAGGGACGAGGGAGGGGGAGTGAGGAGGGATTTAGGGAGGAAACATTTAGATAACTCATTTAGGTACTGACATGTTATTCCAAACTTTATTCATTATAATGTGCTTTGTCTCTCATTTTTCAGCCTTTCGCCCTCTTGCTGTCCATGCAGATCCTACTCTCTTCTCTCATATGTCTATAAGATCCTTGCTGACCTCCTGATTTGTGTCCCATTAGTTTGGAGAAAAGTACAGCCACATGATGAAAAGTCACAAGCCTCTGGTGGGATTTCTTTCACACAGTAAAATTTTTCCTATAAGCGGCACTGAATTCGGAGGACGCAGGAACCACGAGGGCCAGGCTCCTGGCAACAGGGAGATCCAACAGCGGCCTGCGGCAGCCAGTGCAGGTGCCTCAGGGGATCAAAGGTTAGGGGTCGTAGCCCTCTGTGAGAGTTCACATAGCTGGTTTTAAATGGTTCCCCCACTTCTGCACCAGCCTTCCTCTCATGCCTGGCCTGGCCTCAACCACCTGTCATGCCTGTGGGAGGTAAGAAATCCAATTAGGCCAGGCGTGAGGGTCAAGGCCTGGTTAGCTTCACTTGTCAGGCTCATAACCTTATGGTGCTGCAGTACAAGCCTGACTAGCTAGGCACTCTCGTGTGAGTCCTTCCAACTTAAAAAGATATGCTTTGCTAAGAAACTAGTGGTCAGTTACTTCTGAAGAATCATGATCGTGTGTAGATTTTATTAGGCCCATCACATAACACTGGCTGAAATGTTATAAAATGAATAACTAAAATAAATACTCAGTCACAAAAGTTAACAAAGCATAGCTTCCTTCTCTAGAGACAGGGCATCTGGGGTTGAGGCCAATGCCCGATCCAGAAGCCTGGTCTGACAGATGGACACCAGCAGCAGAGAAACTGAAAAAGAAAAGGGGAATGCGCGGAATGCCGGAGCGAAATGTCACTTGCCGGCATGTCACGTGGCCATTGGTTTGCATGTGGGGAGGTGGACACCTTGCACGTTGCACCTGTACGAGCGGAACAGTTTTGAATTACCCCTGGAAGAGTCACAGGGCAGTGCTGGAATGCTTGTTTACCCTCAGGCGAATCCCACACCATCCCAGCCCCCTGGCCAGCTGGACATCCGAAATTAGACCCCCTCACCTCACCCGTCCCATACGCACATACAAACATATGGAATGGGGCAACGTTCTCACCATCACTTTTGCTCATGTCTAGACCTTTTATGCTACTGCTGATTACTATCAACAAACAGAGGAACACTAGGAAATAAGGGGTGTCGCTGCTTCCCGGAAAACCTTGGTCAAGTCCACACTTTCATCCTCTAGGCTGTCTGGGTAGATTCAGGATTAAATATGTTATGGCTCTTGGTCATTGCTATGGTTCTGAATAATGCTATAAAAAGCAACATCGCCTTTGCAATTTAGTCAGCATGACTGGTGAGTCTAGCTCAAAATGTATAATTTACAGTAAGAAAGGAGTATAATTAACCAGCCTGGTTTCAGTTCTTCAATGTGAAATATTTACAATTAACCATCCTGGTTCTAGTTCTACAGTGGGAAAGATTTACAATGAATCAGCCTGGGTTCAGTTCTACAGTGGGAAAGGGGTTTAATGAACCAGGCTGGTTCCAGATTTACAGTGGGGTATAATGAGTAGGGTTGTAAGTAAATAGCAATACAGTTGAGTATCACGATACTATATTAAAACAATTGCAATACACAAGAAGTGGCAGTGGAACTTTGGGGCTGAAACCTCTGCAGTGGAACTTATTTAGGCAGACAACAGGTGCTCACAGAATGACTGAGGATTGATGGAGTTTTTACAAAACAGTTCTCTAAACGGTTATATCTGTATATAGTCTCCCATTTTTTTTACATTATGTATGGCTAGGTTGTTAAGACCCAATGCTATTGCTTACAACCCGTTGATGATTTTGACAATCCAAAGAAAATCAACTTTTAATCACATTAGCGGCAGTCAGATGCAAGCCTCTCTGAGCATGACGTCATGTAATGTAGCAGTTAAGATAACGTTCAGCATTAATGTTAGTTAGCGAAGCTATATTTGCAAACATGTAACGTTAGCTTACTAGTTAGTTATAGTTATCAAGTATGTTCATGTTAGGTAATGTCTAAGACTTCTTGACTTGTTGCTAATGTTACCCATTTCCCATTTTATGTTGCCTGGCCTCTAAAAAAGAAACACAGGCAACACTACTGTGCATGTCTGCTCTCTTCCCTGTGTGTGGACAAAAAAAAAAAGAAAAAAATAAATGGGGAAAAGTGCTGGTTCTGTATCTTGGCATCTCATGTAAAATCTTGTTGAGACATTGTGGACATTGATTGATGGCCCAGTTTCTCGTGTTTATAAACATACAATCTGGAATGAAAATGACAATAAATCACAAAGCTGAAACAAACATATTTAGCTTTAATTTTTCACTTAGTTTACTATTTATTTGAAGAAGAATGCCTCAGTCACTTATATAAGTGTTGCTATGATCTTAATTGGTTTTCTTTTATTGCCCATTTGAAGGTAAACACTGACTATTTTAGGATCCAAAGTGTTTACAGTATAATTTGTTATGCTCCAGGCCTACCTTTGTCTCATTTAGACATCCTGTAAGCTCTATTATATTCTATCATTGTAAACAAATAATTTATTTGTTCTCGTTCTGATCTGAAAAACAAAGTACTGTTAAAACATTATTGATGTTATGGGGACTTTTTGCACTCTTTTGACTACTTGAATTAAACATTGGCATAAATAATGTGAACTGTTACTGCTGGATCATAAAATATTTACTGTTCCTCTTTTCCTCTTCAGAATTAACAAATAGAGAGGCAAACTTTTTTTACTTTGATTTTATGAATATCTTGGTGTGTTCTTGAAATGTTTTCTTTCAGTTTGACAAAATATCTCAATATATATTGTGGTGTTTGTAGTATTGCGGTGTATTGCAATATATTGAATCGTGACACTTGTATCATGATACGTATCATATCACCAAATTCTTGGCAGTACACAGCCCTAATAATGAGCATGCCTGTTTACAGCTAGACAGTGTGAAGGATTTACAGTAGCCAGCCTGGTTCTAGATCTACTGTGTGAAAGATATATAATGACTCTGCCTTGTTCCAGATCTACAGTGGGAAAGGAGTAAAATGACTGCCTGGTTCCAGATCTATAGTGGGTAAAAAGGCACTTCCAATCCATTTGTAAAGTCCGCGCTGAAAATAAATCTCACACAGGAGGAGGCGTGTCTTATCTGGGAGATCTGTTTTTCAGCACGGGTGCTTGGCTGGAAGGAGATGTGAAATCAATGTTTTGACTACGGAGAAGCTCAGGTTTCTCCACGTTTGCTCCAATCCTGCAAGTCTTCAGACCAGCCGAACCCTTCCCCAGTCCCTGTAAAATGCGTGTCTTCACAATTTCATGCTAATAAAGTCTGCAGCTTACTGTTTGGAACCTTATACATTGTTATATACAGAGCATGTAGCATACATATCATGGCTATGTTCTTTGCCATGGTACGTAAAGGTGACAATGACTACTCTTTGTTTCACCATTCAAACCAAAGCATGCAGAAACACAAACATTTGTATGTAAAAAACAAGAAATGGATAAATCTGTAATTGTGTACAAGAAATCTCTACCTCATAATAAATATAAAATATATGCTTATATATATATATATATATATATATATATATATATATACACATATACAAGGTGTAATGGAACCCCACCCATTCATTTTTGTCCCCTATAGGGGACCTGTGCTTCTGGTCTTACTCTGAAGAACCACATATTCTGATGACAGCCACAAGGGATATTTCATAAAAATTTTATAAATAATATTTTTGAGAATAATTCCATGATAAAACGTTTTTGTCATATATTAGACGTACAATAAAAGTAACTCCTGTTTTTGTAATCCTGGGTCTATAAGGAGGATAGAAAAATTATACTAACCCCCTCCTGTTCCCTTCAGATGAATGAAAAAAGAATGAATAAAAAATAGTACAGTGCAGCATGAACAGGGATCAGGACTCAGGGGCAGTCTTTACGTCTGCATTCCCACTCAACCAGCGAGGAAACGTGACTGGCTTGTGTGAACAGGCCAGTGGCCTGTCAATGTAGATACACATTTATATGCTTAATTTAAACAGACTGCGGATTATATCATTTGTGTTGGAAGACTCTTTCAGGGGTTGCTTCCATATGGTTTTATTAGATTCACAAATGTGGGTGTATTTTTAAAATGTATGTATTTATTTTTGAGATAGCCTTTTTCTCTGTCATGTATTATTGTCACGGATGAGGAGGGTGGGACGCAATTGCGGACCGAGGGGATCTAAAAGTTAACCCTGAGGGATAACCACTAAATCGCTGAGCGATAGAAAGGGAAGGGGAAAAACCAAATAATAAAGAGCGAAGTAATCGCTCTCTCCACTCACTGAAACTTCTGTCAGCGGGCTCAGAAAAATAAAAAATTAAACACCGCCGCAGCGTAGCTGCCCAAAAAGAAAACCCCCACTAGAAAAAACAGAGTGGGGTCACTTACAAAAGAAAAAGGATATTCGCAGCCTGGCGGGTAGAAAACAAAAGGAAAACTAAGAGACGAGGGCAAAATGTCCTCCACAGCGCAGAGAGATAACCAACTCGAGAAGAAACTAAACGGTGATCAAATCAGGCAGATAGGATCAACACGGTAACTTCTGCCGATTCTCACACCCCTACACACTAAGAGTCTGACAAACAATGAGTCTGCGCTGAACCCCAGAAATCAGGGGCTACATATAGGCCTCCTACACCTGACCCTCATCAGGGATAATTAGCTCAGACAAATACCTGTGCGGTGCTATCACCTCACCATAGTACTCATACACCTGCCCCTCGTCAGGGTCAATTAACCCACAGAAATCAGAGAGAGAGGTGCCACCACCTCACAATTATACCATTTTAAGTGCAGGGATCACGCAACAGGCATGGGTATTAACTGGTATGATTTTAGATGTTTAAGAGTCATGGTAGCTCAAAACATCTTGTGTGGGTTCATCCTTTTATCCAGTTTACTACTCTCTTTGGTATCTGTCTAAGAATTTGATACGTGTTTTATTTTAATTTTTCATGCAGAATTATGTATCTGCCTAGAAATACTCATTAATAGACTTCTATAGCACCCATTGATATGTTAGACTGTCAGTGCTTATGTTGTATGTCGTAATAACACCAGCACAAGTTAAAACCCCTTTAGAATTTTCACAGACCATTTTAAATTTGATTTAAATAATGGTGTCATAAGCACAGGTGGATTCACAGTGTTGTGCAAAATATTGTATACATATAACCTAGTGACATATTATTAATGACTCAGTTTAATAAATCATTCAGCTTTTACCCAGTATTATCATATATTTGAGTTGAAAGGTGAAATGGGTACTTTTTTTTTTTTTTGCAAAACCTTCTCCCAAAGCACCTACATCAGAAAACAACTGATGACTGCCATAATTACAATAAGCAATATGAAAACAAAATATAAATCAACTTATTAAAAAAGTGCTGTTTAATTAAGGTAAACAACTCCCTTAAAAAAAAAAATAAAAAAATAAAAAAAACACATGCACCGAGGCAAAGTTGGTACCTGACAAATCTCCAGACTTGTAATACACCCACACTCGCAATTAAAGATGAAATATTGCAAAACATCGCACTAAGGCTTTGGAATAATAATGGCGATCCTACCAACGTACAAAGTGGATAATAACAATATGAAAAAAAGGGTCCCTAATGACCCCAAGAGGTAAAGTGATTAAATTATAATCAGATTGGATTAATTAATCTATAATATTTATTCTTCCTTTGGTGAGGGGAGAATGGAGACAGTGCGTAGAGGTTGTGGGCTCGCCGCCTCTTTGTCTTAATAACAGGAAGAGCTCCAGGAGGAGAACTCTACAAGCCCCCCAGACAACGCAGGCAGAAGGTTATTGCTGATATCAAACGTGCAGAATGCAATTATCTGTCACAACAAATAATTACGGGGGACGATAATAAGAAAATTAACATTTTCATTGTCTGCGCTTTATTGTCTCGGTGCTTATTGTGACGGGAGGCTTAAAGCCGCTCCGAATAAATTAGCGTACAAAGACACCTCCTCTGTGGCGGAAAGAGATGCAGTCATTAGCGAGCGATAAGCGGGGACCCTCTTCTCGCGGGGAAAGCGCGGAGAGCGAGCGAGAGAGCGGGCGGAGTCGGGAGGCGGCGCGGGAACGAGGCTCCAGGAAGCGCGCGGCCCGCGTCGCCGGGCCCGGGGGAAAACTTCAGAGAGGCTCCTGAGCGCCATGCTGGATTGGGCCACGCTAACCGCCACGACAGCCACACAGAAATGTGTCCAATCACCATTTTTTCCCACCTCGCCTTAAGTAGTTTAGATTGTGTGTAAAAGAACCCCCTCAAACAAACCCGAGGGCCTTTACCTCCACCCGCCCCCACCCCAGAGGAAAGCGATCTTGGTTACCCTACTCATTTTCTTGTGTTTTGACTGACACTTGCTTCCTTGAACTGTCCGTGCTCACTGGAGGGGGGCAAATTCCGGGGGCTGGGGGGGGATATTCCCTTGCATTTGAACTCTCCCGTGATTGGCATGACTGGTCAGGGACGGCCTCCCCGCTGGCGTAATTGTGAGGCGTCCCAATGCCCCTACAAGTTTAGGAAGCGAGGGTGGCAGCGTATTGTTCCTCGACAATGGCCGTCGGTATCGGGGGAGGGCAGGCGGGGGGAGAGGACAGAGGGGAACTGAACAATGGTTCGGAAGAAGCGCTTAGGGTAGCGCTTTCATGTGAGCTGAGATGTCTAGACAGCGATGTTCCAGTGAGTGTTTTCGAAAAAAAAAAAAAAAAGTGAGAACATAAAGAAGCCAATAATTATGGAGCGCGGATATGGGGGGGGGGGTCAATCCCGCCGCTGTCGCCTCTTTCAGGGATGTGCAGGAACTTCCGGAATAAGTTCCTGTGCTGTCTCTGAGCTGGCACCAGCGGGGTATATGTAAATAAATCTCTGTGTTATCAGTGTCAAATTTATTGGTCATTATTGAGATTCCTTAATAAACTGGATAATTGTGAACTGCTAATAAGTTGGATAACTGCTCCAGGTAAATGAGGCCATGAAGAACTGCTCTAGAGTCGAGGGAAAAACTGGCTTAACATGGCCGTCTTGAATGGCGTTGGAGCAAAATGGATCAGCACACTCTTGAAATGAAACAGTCCTATATGAGCCTTCCAGGCCTGGTGTCCTATCTTCAGCCCAAGGCAGGTGCGTGCGTGTGTGTACGCGTGTGTGTTTGTGGGGGTGGGGGGGGTTAGGACCCGTTTTTAGACGCACACTAACTAGCTGGCTTCAATAAACCTTTGACCCCCCGGGCTGTAAATCCCCAAAACAACTGCGTGGAGCGGAGCCACCCACCGCGCTGGGGCCGCATGCGTAAGAATGGGCGCGTCGCGGGGGACTGCGGGGCGCGTAACCCGATAGCCCCGTATCCTCCGCCTGCCCAGTGGCCCTGTGCAGAGTGGGGGGGGGGCGCTCCCTAATCGTAACTCATCCCAGGCTAGGACCAGCCGCCCCTCCACCCCCCCACCCCACATGCCCACCCGCAGGTTTTGTTTCATGGCTGTGTTAACGTTAACGTCCTCGCGCCGTATTCCTCTCCAATTTGATATTTGTGAGATGCAGAAATAATTTTTATGACCCCCGCTGTATTTTTGGACACATTTTTTCCCTCCCCCTTCTTGCCTCCCCTCTCTCTCTCTCTCACAAGTGACCAGATCTCTTTACGCCTCTTATCCGTGGCTGTCAGGCAGAAGCCAGGGACACTAATAGCTGTTGACAGAAGAAAAATTATAAAAAGAAGAAAAACCGGACGAGTTTCAGTGAAGCACCCGATCAGCGACAAGAACAGGTGAAAAATCACAGTAACCTCGATGCCGTGGCAGAGAGGGGAGAGTTCTATTTGTTCTTCCCTCCGCACTGTGGTATAAAATGTCATTGTCTTTTTTTTTATTAATGGGATATTGACTTTTAAAGAGGAAAATGATGAAGTGCTCTGTGCTTCCACCTCTCCTGCTCATTGGCTGGTGGCAGTGGGGGCACAGAGGGGGGAGGAGGCAGAGGTGGGGCCAGGCCAGCTGACAAACAATGTGCCGTTGCCATAGTTATAGCCACATGACTCCAACTCCTTTGCATAAATGCTGGGCCTCCCCGTGGCCTTAATCTTTCTGGCTTGCACCACATGGGGCGAAGAGACCGATAAGAGGACATACATATGCTGCTTGTGTGTGTGTGTGTGTGTGTGTGTGCATGCACGAGTGTGCAGGTCTGTTCAGCCAGCAGCAAAACCATGTGCAAGCTTGTGAGACATCCATCGCCATCGCAGGCTCTGCAGTCTTGTTACAATAGCCTGGATAGCATCAGAAATAATTTACAACCAACGGGGATAGGTAGTCAAATCTGAGACAGCCAGTTTGAAACTGATAATACCCTCTGACTTCCAGCTACCCTCACTGTAAAACCCAGGCTTGCAAGGAACATTATCAATCCTGCACATCATCAGCTCCTATTGAATTTGTTTAACTCTGAATGATATATCTTGAATGAATTATCGCATGTAGCCTCTCTCAATTTATTTTATTTATGATAGTTTTCCATTTCTGGAGAAGATTTGAACATCATGGCACGTAATGAAAGTCTAAGACTCATCCACTCTTGGACAGAAACATATGTTCTTCCATATTAGGACCTTTAGTAATACCGCTGCTCTGTACACCATATTGCTTATATGACGTGTCATTTGAGGACTTGTCTTATAAAACTGGCTTAATGAATGAGTAGCTCTGGGATAGCCTAACCCTACCAGCCCCACCCTCTCCTGCCTTTCTCCTAAATGCAGAGTGGGGAAACTGCGCATGTGCACTTTTATTCAATTTAAGTTTGCCATCCTGGCATTGGAGCCAGCGAAGCCAGGGGCGAGGCGGTGGCATTCAGTATTCGGGGCCTGATGGCTTGGGGATCCTGCCCCGTCAGCAGCCCGCTGCCCTCCCTCTGAGGGGACGTCCAACGTCTCATCATCTCTACTGAGGTGCAACTGCAGCTGGAGGCAGATCCCAGAATATTTTTATAGAGGACAAGACACTCGTGAAGTCATCATTTAGCGATGTCTCTCTCTTTATGCCTCCCTCCCTCCCTCCTCTCTCTCTCTCTCTCTCTCTCTCTCACACACACACACACACACACACAATTCTTCAGGACAGGCATCATGGCTTACTCTCCAAATAAATGGCATCTCATTGCTTTAGGGTGTGGTATTGTACAAAACATCTTTTCTTTATTATTTTCTTACAGTCACTTGGATCAGAACCTCAGTACACTAACAGATGAATTTAGCAAGAGACTGTGAAGATTAATGAAAAAGTCAATGTGTATACAAAGGATTAAATATATCGCAAAAGAATATATATCATCCTCTGCTTTTAAACATGAATTGGTCTGAAGATATGATGAAATGCATGATATTATTATAAATTGATATTGTGATATTATATTCAGAAAATGTTTTGCACAGCATTCTGTGTCCTGTAAAACATATGGTAATATGGCAATGTATTTCATTATACTTTATTCATTTCACATACTTTCATTTTGTGTAAGATGATAAATGACACACTTTACAAGCAAAGTCAAACATCCCTCTCTCCTTGTCCTGTTCAGGTACCATAAAGGGGCCAAAACCCTCAGTGTAGCCAGATTGAGATCAATCAAAGAGAGGATTTTAATTTGTTAGATTTTTGCCCATTGTAGATCAAGCAGACATTGGGGATGACGACCCCCCCTTCCCAGCCTTATGGGCGAGGGACGCACAGACTGGTCTCATTTGCATGAGAAAGTCCCGGGTTAGCCGTGCGGTCAGGGAGTCACAGCCGACAGCGAGCCCCCTATTCAGACCTCGTTTCCTTTCCGACAATCGCCATTGAATCAATCATGTTTACTCGACTCTCTGCTTGGCCACCTCAGAGAGACCCCTGATCACATTCGATTTGCCGTGTCACTCACACTCGAAACTCACCTCCCCCCCCTCCCAGGCCCCGTCTGCTTCCCGTCGGCCCCTCCCCAGGTCACGTGACTGCTGTCACCCATCCATCACGCGGAGGCGACGCTTGGAGTGCTGATTGATCTAATTAGCAATCAATTAGCCTTGTTACCACCAACTGTAATTACCTTTTATACAGAAGAAGAGAGAGCAGCTGGTCGCAGCTATAAAACGACTGTGCCCCGCCTGCCCCCTGCTCCCCCCCCACCTCCTGACCTGGGAGGGGGGGGGGGGCAGCAGCACAAACAGAGTCTCCAGGGGCTACTTCCCCTGTAATGTGCTGAAATCCTGTTTTAATGAATATTGGATCACTGAAAGAAATCAGGAGGTGAGAGCTTCATGGAAAAAAACTGCTTTCTCAGACCCGGGAATTGGTCAAATCAGAAAAAGTGACAGGAACACTGGGGAAAGGGGGTTGAGAGGAACCAAAGTGCTAAAACTGCGATGTGGGGAAGTCTATGCAGCTGCAAAAAATCTGCCAAAGGGAAAAAGAGGCGCTATCGTTTCAGCGATCAGACCAGCCAACAGGAGGAGTGAAGAAACAGAGTAGTGCAGAGTGCTGGTAC
This sequence comes from Anguilla rostrata, assembly GCF_018555375.3. NCBI lineage: Eukaryota > Metazoa > Chordata > Actinopteri > Anguilliformes > Anguillidae > Anguilla > Anguilla rostrata. The sequence continues at coordinate 21,701,508 of NC_057947.1, forward strand.
CTCTCTCTGGTGTGCTGTTTTGAAGGGGACACGGCACTAGGACAGAGCCCCCCTGGTGTGGCTTTTTGGGTGTGAGGCTAGAGAAGAACACACCATCTGCATCCCCCACCCCATCCACCCCCCACCACCCCTCCTGGCCTTATTAAAATTCTTGCATCCAATGTGGGATATCAGCTATCAGAAGCGCGTTTCATTTCTGGAGCCGTCCCTCCGCTTGCTGTGCTTAGCGCTTGCCTCTTTGTTGCCACGGAAATAGACGTACAAAATCGGCTAACTTTTTTTTTTAATCCCACCCCTCACTTTTCCCAAGTCTCCCTGACCACAAGCCAAGAGCCACGCACCCAGCCTTTGGAGCTCCTTCAACCCAATTCAGAGCTCCGTCCCCTCCCCACCCCGCCTCGACCCCAGCGAAATAAATCACGTGCTCGGCTATAGCGCATATAAATATCTCTTTTCAACCCTGTTTACTTGTAACAGCAGCCGGAGAGCGATGGCCGCGTCTGACAAGCAGGGTTAATCCTATATGTTCGTATTATGCGGGGGTCAACCTCCGCAGCATATATTTTGTGTGTCATTAACTCCCCGGCCCCGCGCCGCGGGTCCCTGGGCACATGGTGACTCGCAACATTAGCTAAATGGACAAAGCTGGATTCGGTAATGAGATGAGTTAGTACGGTTGTAGCCCATTCATCATCCTGCTCTCTCCAATATAAGTGTTCCTTTATCAGGTCCCTCAGAGCTGATGTCATCTCAGCAGGCATAAATCAACCTTCAAGAGGGCCGAAGGTGGGGGGGGGGGTGTAGGGGGAGAGGGTCGTTGATAATGCCCCATTAGCGACCGTGTCCCAAAATCACTATTGACAAACGAGAGACTGGAGAAGAGTGACCCGAGGGCCACTCTCCGTCTGCGTCCGCCATCGCCCGTCAGCACGCCAGCAGTCTCCAAAAGGACATTAATGGCATCTGTAAACAGAACAGCTTTTTCTTGTCTAGCTGCTTCTCCCCCTGTCCCTTCCTGATGCGTAGGAGGATTCCTTCATAACTCAAACCCTAAACCTCTTGTCTTTCATAACTCTAACCCTAACCCTCTCTTCCTTCATTAAAAAGACAAAAGACAGGAGGGAAACTTGAAGCGCTGTCCAGGTAACCAGTGTGCTTTCACCTGAAGCCAGTGACCCTTCTTTATTTATTATTATTATTATTATTATTATTATTACTTAATTTTCTCATTTAAGGTTCACAATCACTGTGGCTATGTTGAATCTGTACCAATATCATCAAAACTGTTTGATATTAAAAGAAGGTAACACCCAGAGCAACATGTAGAATCATAATCATTTCAATCCATCAGGGATGTATGTGTAAAAACTACACACAACTGAAATAGCTTTCTTTTTTCCAATTTTTTTTTTAAAGGGACTGCATATTTAAATAATCAAATGATAATTTCAGTTTGAGGACTTGAATCACACTGCTCCAGATACTGGAACCCAAGATGTCTCAGCTAGCTAGACACAAAGCCAAAAACAAAATCCAAAAATGGCCCTGTCATTCTCTTGCAATAAATGCATGTTTTCTTTCATGTGCGGCGGAGGTCGGTAGAGGTCATTTCCTGCCCTTGTTGACCAGACCTGTGGGATTTGTTTTAAAGGCACGGGTGGGATTAAAAGAACAGATTTCAAGTTCCCATCTTCTTACAGTATGTTAAATAATTACACATGCTGTGCATTTTTCCTCTGTCCAGTCCCACAGGATTGGAAGGGGGAAGAGAGTAGGGGAGAGATGACTGAGTGACATGTGAAAGTATAATAACATAATAATGTGAGAAAAACTGAATATGACATCTTTCTATTCTCCTATCCTGCATTTCTACGGGTTTTCAGATAACTTGAGAGACCCCGTTTTTTTGGGCTGGACTGAAGCAGGGATGCATTGGCCCATTTATAAAAGAGGGCCCAAAGTGGGTTCACTTGGCCAGTTCCCCTAAACAATCAAGTGAAACTGCACACAGCGTTGACACCAGAAACTAGAAGAAATAAAAAAAATAATAATAATAAATTGCAGAACAGCTCAACGATACAACCGGGAGCACGGCAATTAGATACATTACTCTTGCCCAGTTCATTCCTTTTGTGTGGGAAGTTTGGAAGTAATTTGCTGCTGGGAGTGATTTCTGATTGGCCTGTGCCTTATTCCAAACAGTGGGACACGGGGGAGCTGGAGCTATACTTGATTACTGATGGACGAGTGAGCTTTCATTTTGTTAAACAACTTTTTATTTCCTGTTCCTTTCATCCACTTATTTATTTATGCCTTCATCAATCGCGTGGCTTCATCAAATCGGCACAGGGTTCCTTCCACATGCGTGAAGAAGAGGAGTGAGGCTTCCTCACACTCTGCCACTCTACTAGATTAGCTGCTTGGTTGCTGCGTCGGACATTGCGTAACCTGGCACAGCTGGCGTAGGCAGACATAGTACGTGCCTGTTTGATCAGAGGAGTGGCTATTGTGCAGAGTCAGAGGAATACCCTGCTGACGGAAATGCTCCCCGCGCCACAACAGGACACCTCCCCACAATGAGGATCATCTGGATCATGGGATGCATCACAGTTGCACAAATGAGGCTAGATGAACCCCCAAATAAATGATCTAGCAGTAGTTTTATTTCTCTTGAGAGAAACGTCTTAAAAAGCGGTCAAACGTGATGGGATTAGTGATCCCTCACTCTCACGTTTATGTTTCAGCTGTGATTGCACAATTTATAAATGATAAAGAAATCAAGACAATATATATATATTTTTTAATTAACACCAGCAGAAGAATTGTTTGGCCAATGAAGCAACTCAGCCATGACATGCTGAAGTACACTTCCTGAAATAAAAACACTACCTGATGCTGAGAGACAGGATATGAGACAGGAACGCTGGTACGTGTGTAGTCCTATCTCACCCTTAACCCTCTGTCCCTGCCATTCCTCTGGATTTGGACATACCTAACCACAATAAAATAAAAAAAAACATTCCAGGCAAACACCTTCCCGATTCTACCTCCCTACTCTCAAACACTTATTTTCCCCTTCATAAAATGCCCCATTTTTTCTCCATAGCTACAGTGACGGTACAGCATCAGAAGCTATGGAGAAAGCATAGCACATGTTCTGCAGGAAGTAAGGAGGCAGCATTAGTGCATGGCTAATATGTGGCTTGGTTTTTTAGTAGCTGATGTGAATTTTTCCTCTTAATTATGTGATAGTTTTCTCCTCCTCCTCCAATGATTATCAATTTGCATGCATGACTGAGAGCTCGTTAAAGGTAATATTACTTCTGCCATGTAGATACGTGAGAGGATTTTATCAGGAAAGAAGCCTTAATGGGGTAAAAAAAAAAACTCAAGGAGTCTCAGGGAAGGTACAAGCAGATGACTGTGTGACTGTGGCTGGACATTATTTTGCAAGGCATCTTGGGAAATGTTGTTTTCTAATGTGCTGGTTACTCTTTTTTCATTTTGCAATTTTATATAATACGCCAAGATATTTACTGAACCAGTACAGCTAGCTCATAGGCTAGAATAGTAACGCCACATCTGGGAATGAAACTTGCAACCTCCTTTTATGCAATGTTCTCTGAGCACCATATTACAGCACTGCATGATTCAGCATCATGTAGCTGACAATCCAGCTGAAATTCAAGCTCTTTTTATTTTGCATAATACTGACTGCACTGCAGGCACACTGGTGCAACTTGTAAATATTGATCCAATTAGGACTCTTCATATGAAATGGAAGGCAGACGGATGTCCAGCACTCCTGGAACAGGATTAAATGAATATAAATTAGGAATTCATCGGGCCACAGACAATCATTGTGTCGCATTTCAATCTCCTGGCCTGGTGAAGAGTTCTGCATCCCAGAATAGAAGACCCCACCTTTTTTTCCTTTCTCTCCCTTCCTTTCTTTACCTTTCTCTCTGTCCTTTTCTCTGTTGGTTTCTACTGAGTGAGCTGCCATGTACACACCCTCGCCAGTGCACCATCAGTGTAAGTCTGTCTCCCCGTGAGCAGTGCCAAAGCTATGAATAGACAAGGAGCCACTTGGGAAGGTGAGGAGAGGAGGCATCACAGCGAACGATGCCAGAGCGCACCGCCGAAAAAAACCTGCGCTCTCCGCCGGCAGCCGGTCGCTCGAGGCGCACGGGCCGGGTGGGGCTGGGGGGGGTGGGGGGGTACTCCATTCTGCCGCCTTTGGTGGGAAGCCAAGCGCCATCGCCTGTTTGACGGCGAATCGGCCCGTACACCTGTTCTCACCAGCTGGCAGACATAACCTGTGTCAAACGGCAGGACGTGGCGGAGCCGACCCACCTGCCCGCCCGCCCAGGTGCCAGCCAGAACAGGCGGGGGGCAGAGCCCTGGGACCCGGCGAAGGGGGCGGGGCCCGACGCCGTCCCGCACGTTCCCTCGTACCCCTCCCCCTCCCGCACGTCCCCGGATGCAGGCGTGTGCGGCGAGCGATAAAGATGGGGGATATCGGAAACAATGCGGCTCCCCGACTCCGCTGTCATTTGCATGGGGGTCATTACGGACAGCCAGGGCCGGCGGCCTGCGCGGGGCGTTGTTGAGGGATTAGCCTCCCGCGGGCGGGCCAGAGAAAGGTAAAGAAACGAGTCAAGAGAAGGTCATTCGCAAGGTCTGCCGTTTGGTGATGAGTCTGCACCAACGCCCCCCTCATAAATTTCATTGGCAGGGGAAGGCGAGGGGGCTTTGTGGAGGCTGAACCGAGGAAGCGGATCCAGTTTTTTTTTTTTTTTTTTTCGGTCGGGGGACACGGGGACCGCGGAACAAAGAGGAGCTCCTTCGCTGGCCGTGTGACGTGGGGATCGGCTGACAGGCAGAGCTGTGCAGAGAGCAGAGATAATTTCGCTGACCTCCCACCACTCCACAGATGGCGGCCAACACAGCCTCACGGGCCTAACGAGAGGGTGAGCAAACAGGAGGGGAAGGAGCCATTCACTACAGGAACTCTTTGTGAGCCGGCCAAATCGCATGGAAATCTGGCCAGTCCTAATGGATTTTATTGTGAGGTGGCTTTAAAAAAAAAAGTCAATTGGTCAGCTATAATGGGAGCATTCTGGAGGCTTCCTTTTCACAGCACTCCTTGTGCAAACTTAAATGCAGTTGGCCCAGGGGGCATCATGTGACTCATCTCAGCCAACCCCAGAGTGCCATGTCATTGTTCAGGTATTCAGGATGAAGTGATAAGAGGGTTACAGCATCCTCTCACCCAGCCATGCAGCGATAGGCTGCAATAATATGCCAATTAGGATTGTACATGCTGGTACATGCCACTTATGCACTCTTACACTGCAAGTCGCTCTGGATTAAAGGGGCCGCTCAATCAACTTAATGTGACGTAATAACGGGTGATGCAATTACAGGGACTCTGAGTCTCAGCAAGGAGTGGTCTATGTAATAACCACACAGTGAAAACAGCAGTGCTAACAACAGAACGATATCATTCCAGCCCCTTGAGCTGCAGTCTTGCGCTGCCTTGGCAGATTCTCTTGCCTGGGCCTGAGATTGCTGTCAACAGAACGACACGGAGCTACATCCGCGTGGCTCCACGGCTCCTCCATCACCTGCGCTTAGCCTCTCCTCAGGAGCTGACAACTGGATAATAGCTTTTTACTTTCACAAAGCAGAAACACCGGGAAAGATAATGTGATTATAATTCATTATTCAAATGGGCAGGTGAGGAGACCGGCACAGAAACAGTAAAAAAAAAAAAAATGTGGTTAAAAAAGGAGAACGTGAAAACGGGTTCATTGCATTTTTATTTATCAATTTCAGGTTTTAAAATTTTTTTTTTTTTTACAAACTTGGCAGGAGCAAAAGCATTATTATCACTATTATCCCCCCCACCCCACCCACAACTGCAACTTCCAGTCTTACGTCACACCATCTACAGGAGGAGGATGAATGGTGTAAATGATTGATGTATATTTTTGACGGTTTGCAAAGACACGGCGCCTGCTGGCTGTGTACGAGGCAGCCACGGTTTCCCGTGATGGGGGAGATAATCTCTGTCAGGCATCTTGACTCCTCTGTACCTGGGGCTGTCTGTCTCCTCAGCCAGAGGTGCTGAACCCCGTTCCAGGCGAACTGTGTGTCTGTGCAGGCCTCTCCTCGCAATGGCTTAATTAGTGCCATCATGTACCCAGTTCCATTTTTCTGAGCACCCCAATGTTATTTTCCAAATGGAAAATCACCAGACCAGGATATCCTCTACTCAAGACTATTATAATTTTTTTTTTTCTGCAGTGTATTTTCAGAAGAGGAGTATCCGTAAATGTGTTGAGCTAATTAGCTAATTAGTCCAATTAAGCTGAGGGGAAATTTCTTGGAACACAAACCAGTAAACAAATTGGCCCTCCAGGAAAAGAATCTGACAACCCTGTTCTAACAGCACACAATGGGCTTGGCCACGGTTTGAGGTCAGTCTCTCGGCCTGCGTATCTATTCTACCTGGGTTCGCTCCCACGAGTGCCACCTTTGGCACATTTGCACTTCAGCTGATTCCTGTAAATTCCGTCAGGGGTGGAGGTTGTTGTGGGGAAGGGGGTAGCTCTATAACCTTGAATGTACAGAGGCATTACATTCTTGCAGATGTCACTGTTAACTCATCCCATGCCATGCTCAATTGGTGAGTGCTGTAAAAATCAGGATCTGCTTTTAAGCACACCCACTAGTGATTAAAAAAAATAATAATAATAATTTGTGACAGACAGAAGCGAGCAATGGATTGTCAGGGGAATTAAACATCTGGGCAGGTCTGACAACCAATCAGAGATGTCATGGAAAGAAATGTGGGACAGGTGGTTGGCTAGTCTGCGAGTGCTTGTGCTCATACTGTATTAATGGACTCCATAGTATATACCATGGAGCCTGATGAAGCACTTCAGTAGACCAAGCGGTGTCTCAGTCTCTCAACTCAGCCTCAGAGAATGTTGCAGGTATGTTAGGTGTACATGTTATAATGCAAAAACCAAATACTGACTATTGAAAGAATAAGAACAAATATACAGTATAATATATGTGTGTGTATGCATGTACATTTTTATTTTCTTTATGGTGATAAGTATGTAATGTAATGCTAGAAAACATCTGTCACTTGAAATCCTCAAAACAGATAAGATACATATGTGATGAGAAGCCTGGTCCCCCAGCTGAATATGTCTGATACCTTCATTTGGCAGTGTGAGAACATAACACATCAGAGGGTGAACCCTTCGCTTTCAGGTGACACTGTCAAAGGCACACCTCCAGTATGCACGCCAGAAAGCTAAGAGGGCGAGTAGCCACAGGGCACCTCAGAGCGCACGTTTCCTGTCGAGCGGAATCAGTGACGATTGGGATGAGATGCAGGTCAGGTAGGAAAAAAGATATTTGTCTGTAACAGCAGGAGCCGAAGCTGTCATGACAGTTACAGTATGGGTCTGCAGTGCTACCTTCTGGGGACAGAGGCTTTCCTTACCCACGGACCGTGTAATGAACTGATCAACATTAGCATGGGGCTAATGAAAATTCACCTATTCACCTGATATTCTGCCCAGAAGAATGGGGCTGCTGACTGGCTGCCATTTAGCAGTGCATTTGTGTATGGAGCTAATGGGGACCAGATGCCCATGTTGTCTCCCTGGCTTTGATCTCTGAGATCAGGGCTGAGAAACTGCAGGGAAGGAAGATCATATCAAAGCCAATGCTGGCTTTCTGGAAACATCACAGCTATCGTCTTGGTAAATTGAGAAGGAACTCTTTCATATTGGTGTGCCGTGGCCCGGCACACTCAACCTTCTGCCGTGCCCGATGCAGCACCGTCTCCATTTCAACCATAACGTTGCCTCCAGAACAGCACCGGTGGCAGTACTGACACTGACAAAGAATACGATAACTGAAAAGTCTGATGAAAAACATGCTTTGTTGGGACAGCCCCCAGTGACTGGTGAAGATGGGGTCTAAAGAAAGACCACACGGAGAGATACAAACAGTTTACAACAAACATTTTAACATATTTTAATATTGCATCCATACCAAGCTGTGAGATAATTTGTTTTATCTGTTGACATTCTCATTCTAAAAAGGCATGCATTTTCAGTGATGTTTAACAGGTCAGAGTTCGAGGTGCTGTAAATCCCTGGGTTCTGTTGAAATGACAATCCCCTGCTTGTCAGGTGGAGAGATAGCATCTCCAGGCTGTGTTGGTAACCTGGACATGGGCCCTAATTAGTCACCTGTAACACAGAGCAGACGCATGTGCTCCAGGCTGAGGCAGGCTGGACTGGGACGTGCCTTGAACTCGACCTGAGATAAGTCCTGAAACTCCCACTTCTGATGAACTTTTGACCTATGGATTCAATCTAAAATACTAAGTTGCCTTCATGGAAAGTGCTGTTCCACAGAACAAACAAAAAAAAGGTACCAGATTACTCTGCAGCTGAAACACAGTAAAGTGACTTCTGTGGTTTTGGATTATTATTTTTGATTGAAATTAGGGGTTACATTTTTAGCACAACTACTTACTATTACTTTTATGCTGGTGCTTAGTGTTCCTCAAAGCATTCCTTGCTTGTGCACAGTTTCTTCTCCGAAGTGTGAGAGATGTGCTTAAAATAGATGATTCCTGCTTTGCTGATGAGTTTTGATACTATAATTAGGTGAACAGGGAATTATGGGATGTCAGTTCCTCAAAAGCCCCAAAGTTGTGAGAAACAGCAAGAACAGTGCACCAACAGGCACTGATCTCTGGCTCCTCTGATGTGTTCCTGGCAGACCACGGGGAAGAAGAGACTGTGGCTCGAGGGCATTTCTCAATATGACTGCGCCCAAATGCTAGTGAAAATGTTTACTCAGGTGAGCAAATAACAGCCATGAAAATTACTATGGTAATCAACACGGCGAGCATCAACATGGTGTGGCAGTACAGCAATTTCTGGCCTCTGGCTGTAATCAGGGACACTTTCTTATCAGCAGACATTGAAGTGGGGCATCCCATACTGTGGTTTACCATGCCACTGGCTCCAGGCCAAGGTCAGGTGGGCATCTTCAACTGGAGAGCCTGGTTCCACATTGAAGAAGATATATGCAATAGCATGCCCATTCCCTGGTGCTCCATTTCAAACCAAATTACTTTTTTCTCCTGCTTTTATAACCCCGATTGGGCAATGAAATATAATTCAAATATATTAAAATTAAAAATATTATGAAGATATTGAAAACTCCTTGAAATAATTTATACTGAGAATATATTTCAATATATTCAATTTCAAAAAAACTTTAAATTTTCATGATCCATATCCTCACAGTTTAAGGGATTTTTAGCATGTGACATGAATAATAAGATAACATTTTAAAAAATGATTGTAATGGTATTCAGTGGGTTGCACCTTAGTCTGTTTGACTGGCAGATAGTCATTGCTGTGGCAGAGAGGCTCCCTGTTCACAGGCACAAATTAACAATCAGCCACCTACGCAGATAACATCTGAGGAGCGACGCCATTCCCCTGCTCATTGATTAATGGTGCACCGCCTCCACAGGAAGTGATGTCGTCTACAGACAGGGCACGACCGGACAGCACCGTTCCCTGAGCGACAGGGAAGAGGCTGTAGGACGGCCCTAATCATCCTGTGTAATTGCATCTAATTACCACCTGCCTGAAGCTCCCAGAATTCCAGAAGGTCAGTGGCAGTAGCTGGTCACTGAGCTATGAGTACTGGAGATAGAGGACTTGAAGGTCTTGAACCTGTTGTCCACAAAGCTGAGCAAGCACCAAGTATCAGGAAAAGATTAATTTGAACTGGGCTGGGTTTTATATTTCCCGATTATCATCACACACATTCCCAATATGTTGCATTACTTACATGTACAACATGTTGGAGGTCATTTTTCCTCATTATGACTACAATTATTTTACAAAGAGCTAGAGAGCTAGATATGCTCCATTATTGAAAATTAAGTTAAAAGGGCTCAGATGCTGAACGGTGACCTTTTTATATGGTGTACTTGTTAATCATGCAAAACAGATTCAGAGTAATTATCAAATAAATCATATTAATTTCTCACAAGCCCCCATTTACCTGCAATGTCATATGGTGCCATTTGCACAAATGTGCAGTTCTCTGGGTTCGCAAATATGCATGAAAATGCACACATTCACAAGCATGCAGTTTAGACGGAGTGACGGACATGATGAACCACATGGGTTTTTAGCTAGCAGCCGTCATCAGTTTGGCACCAGAAAGGCCACACAGACCTGACTTTTTCTAAGGGAACCTGACAGATAAAAATGACATCATTCTGAACAAAGGGGAACAAAAACAGAGGAGAGATACTGCACTCATTCCAGCCAGCAAAAAGGTGCTTATGGTCAAATGGCACTGACCGGGTGAAAATAAGCAGGGTGAGTGCTTTACCTTCATCAAGCAGCATAGTGGGTAGCCACGCTGTTGGATTAAAGGCCACAGGTATCACATCAGAAAATATCCTGTAATTTCAGGGTAACCGAGTGACTCTGGGAGTAAAGGTTATCACTACATATGCAGCCAGAGGGAAGCCCCAACCCTTGTTCTGGAGAGCCACAGCAGCCATTGATTTTTGTTTTCATCGAAATAACAACAGCTGGTTTAGTCCCAAGAAACCAGGTGCGACAGATTCAGTTCTGTAACTGATCAAATAGGTAGTGAGTAACAACAAAAACTATCTCTCCATACAGACTAAAGGTGGAGAACCCGGGTCTAGAAATTGTAAATCTGAGCCAGTGGTCAACAGCAGCAGTACACCACCAGCCTTGTCCTGCAGAGGTAGGACTGATTTAAGATGGCCGCTGTTCCACAGGCTGTCACAAACAATGCTGACCAATGATGAGCCAAGTCCCCACAGGCTACCAGTTGTCAGTATGATGAGCCACCTTCCAATGGTTATAATAGCTCTCTGGTAAGACTGTGTGGCCTATGACGTGGAAACTCACTTCTGTTCCAGAAGAAAGTTTCTTCTGCTTCAGAAAAGTGCTAAGAGTATAGGGGTAAACAAAAACGCAAAATAAATCCAGCTGCTTGTAATAATATGTAAAAAAAAATTGACACATGTTTCAGACCTAAAATTAAAGAGCCTGCCAATCCATGAAATGAAGACAAACATATCCTAGGGTTAATTACTCCAATATAAATGATCTGTTGGAAATCAGCAATAACTGTCAGTAGTGCTTTAGATCTCTAACCAGTAAATATGGTAGTGATATGTGCTGGGAAAATAGTGTCAAATTGCTTCAAAAGTATAAATAGATAAAAATTATCCCAGCTCTCTCAATCAAAATCAAAACAGGGCCCAGAAACCTAAAGCCTGTCACACACATTTCTAGTCCCTGTTCTGAGATTGGATGGAATTGTGATTTCAGAGTCTGGCCCAATTTGAATTAGCAGGGTTTTGCAGGTGTTATGGGTAATGGATTGGGGGTGGGGGTTGCTCAGAAGAGTTAAACTTGGAGCCTGGAGCTGGCTGCATCCATGCAGTCTTTATTACCCAAAAAGCATTGTTTTCACTCAGAAGCAGGGCCATTGCTTTACTAAGCCGCATGTGCTCGGTCTAAATTCTGAATACTTTGTCAGAGACACATAAGAATAGCTTCGTATTCCAGGAGGATGACTGAGGAAAACCATCCATGTTGGGCCTCAGTGAATATCTACTCGCCACCCCCCACCACCACCCCCACTGATCTATACCAGCTGTGGTGTAATGTACGCTGTGAATATCGGATCGCTGGAGCTTCTCCGGGACATTGAGTTATGATCTGTCCTGGCCCGGGGCGCCCCCCCACGGGCTCCTCTAATGAACTATTTTTTTGGGGGGAACAGGTAGCGCTGAGATGGGCTGGATATCTCTGGCTTCAGTTCAGACACACTCCTCCTCCGATCCCCCCTTTTTATAGAGGACAGGGAGAAATGGCAGCTCCTCAGGAGAAAACTCCTTTTCGAGAGGACCTTTGTGTTAAGAGTTACTTTCTCAGACAAGGAAGAAAAATGACATGTAGGATCCAGAGTCAAAGACACAAACGTGATGTGCAGAAAGGCACTGAGGCTGAAGGCTTTTGCCAGAATGTGAATTATGACGGTGGATTCTGTCTTCCTCAGGTCATTAATGGAATCTTGCATTTGAATGAATGTATTTTTGGTGGTTATTATCACATCTTCAGTGATATAAATGTGTAATTTCCACAAAAAAGTGTAAATTGATACTTACAAGAAAGAGACTGTTTTTAATTTCTTCATTATCCCGATTCTCCTCACCCACACTCACTCACTCACTCACTCATTCAACCGACTTCCCCTATCATTCATTCACTTATTCTGTCACTCCCTCTGGCTAAAGTGTCTGTCCAGGGAACACCATCTGTGAATACAGAGGATCACTACAAAATCCTTCCAGAATGGATCAAAGATATTCAGATTTCTTGTTCTGCTCTTTGGGCTAAATGACACTCCTGCATAGGAGGCACTGTCGCTCATTTCTGAGGGATATGTCACTGTGGCCCATAGTTTGCTCAACGCTGCCAAAGATCAGCACAGTCAAAGAGACACACCTCAGAATGGGCAAAGAATCATGGGAAGGATAATGCCTCACACTGCACTTGTGAAGACAGTTATATTCAGACCTAGGGGCAAAAAAACACAAGAGTTAACTCTTAGTGGTATTTTAACTTTGACATTGCAGACGAAAACTATACCCACCCTTGCCTTTGTGTACTGGTGATTTTTACTGGGGGGTCAAACATAAGCTGTCTTTAAAAAGCAACTTTTAAAAAAGACATTATTCATACATGCTGTCGGTTGCATTTCTGGGACAGCTCTCAGCACACTCTTATGGATCTAATTTGACTTTCTCATGCAGATTATCAGAGCCAACTCTGCAGCTACAGCCAGTTGCCTTTCCCTATTAATATTTGAGCTGGCTCTGGCCCGCTTTATATATCCTGGCTACGTGTTATTCAATATTGATTCAACATTTCCACACTTCTACACTTCATATTGCATACTGAAATTGATTTTGACCTACAGCTGACTCCAAAACTTAATACACAGAAGCGACACAGTGATCAAGGGGCTATTTAATTGTTGCTTTTGGCTCCGTTTCTGCACTTTGATCTGAAATCACAGAAGGATCTCGGGCGCTAGACTAAATATACACAGTTCTTTTCATTTCATTCTTGTTTTCTGTTGTGAAACCCTTTCAATCCTGGCTGGGGCTGAGCCGACTAATGTGAATCTGGAGCCAGCACTTGATTGATAGCAAACACGACCAATTGGAACCCCACCACTCTCAAAATTGATTACACATAAACCAACAGCAGCGGTTGCAGTTTTTCATTATGTGAAATGGAAAAGTGATTCAATAATTCTTTCCATCTTCCATTCCATGCAAGCATGCTCAGCAGTAAAGGATCACATGGATTTTAAACCATATGTGCAATGGTGTACAAAAATAGTTTAATTTCACTGATTTTAAAAAAAATGTGGGCCACATGAATAAAATAAATGTGTATGTGTGTATGCATGTATATGTGTACATATAAGACAGCCTGTTTGCTGTACCTAGGTCAAATACCTATGGTGGATTTCAGATACCCCCATGAGTGATCATGTTATCATTCCTTCTTGTCAGGAGAATATTATGTGGAGGATTTTTGCTCCTTGTATTATATTTCACTCCTGGTTTCTTCTGGGTATTTCTATTCCAACCCGCTGTGCCCACTCATAGCACAGTGAGTTTTAGGACTTCATTAGTTTTCCCAGGAAAAGCCACAGGGCTGATTTAGCTGTAATCTTATACAATGTCTTTATAGAAGCCAGACTCTCCTAATTGAGAATCGGACTCAGCGATACGAAGCCCTGAAAATGAAAGGCTCTCGGTCCATATCACGGAATACAGAAGAAACAGACCCATTGTGAAATATCTCAAGCTAGCAAGCAGTCATAAAAGTGATACTGAGTCATCTTTGACAACAGCATCAGGGTGGACAGACAATCTAGACTTAAGGGAGGTTCTGAATATCCCAAGACAGAAATATGAAAAAAAGCATCAGAGAAAATTGAGATGCATTCCAAGACAATGCAGACACATATGATACTTTCTGGGGATGGTAGATATGCATGAATCATTAAAACTGTATTCCTTGTGACATCTTATGATCTGCATTGCATTAGATGCCGGTGAGAAAAAGGCAAGGGTGCACTTTCAAACAGGGGCCTAAATAATGAAGCCTTAGTCTGGAGATGTTCGTTTTATTCTGCAATGGAAGCTCATTTTACTCAATGGGGACCTGTGTTTGTTCTTTTGAGAAAATGAAACTCAGGGTAAGAGTCTGCTTGGGATGCCCAGACAATATAAATCATCCTTTCATTGATTGTGTGTTTAGTATGTCAAACTAAACCCGTTCTCTGGGTTTTTCCTTTTAAATATCATGACTTTTAAAAACTATTTCAAGCTGCAAATATGAATATTTTTAAGTTAACATCCATCCTTTAGACAACAGCACTATGTAACACCTTGATTTAGAGGTCCAGAATTCAAACTACATTAACATTCTATTTAACTTAACTTGATTTTTTCAAAGATATTTTGTATTGGAACTCAAAATTAATTCAGATACAATAAAAACAAGAAAATATTATATAAAACACTAACTCGGGTCCTAGCACTTTAATGTTTGGGCCATACAAAGATATCAAATAAAAGTTAGACTCCATTTAAATAAACATGGATTTTCAGGCTCTTGGGTGGTTGTCCCAGACACTGATTTCCAAATCTATCTCCAAAACCCTGGTCCTCTGTTGCCAGTGTCATCTCAGCACAGTACAGGCAGGGCCTAAGTTAGCCAACCTCTTCACTGTGGCTTAGGGCAGGGGATTGACACAGAATGACATTTGAGAGTTGGGATTGATGACCACACAGAAGCATATTAGTAGCTGTTTCAATACTACTCTTCAGTGCCAGGTGGTGTCCCCCAAGTTCATATGTGGCTGGAATATGGAGGCCAATAGGTATGGATACTGGCCTTATGGGATCACCAATACATGGATAAGGAGCCTCATTTTGCAGCTAGCAAGAGACCATTAATAGCTGAACATCATCGGACCTTGTGTCTGCTAAATGTTGATGGGAGTCTCCCCTGTATTACCTTACTGGGAAAATTGTCACTTAACACAAATGTACACAATTTAAGACTAATGTAGATCTCTAATCACACTAGGACACTAGTGATTAGTTTGCCAATGTACAGGCTAACACCCCATACATGTAGATGTTAATTTTCTTGAATTTCAATTTGCTATGAATAAGAGAGCCTTCTGAAGGTAATGTAAAGGTAAAGTAAAATATTTCACGTGTACATTTGTCTTTGTACGTACGCACTCAGGGAAAAGAATCAGTGGGATGAAGGTAGATATTTGAGGCAGCCTAAGCAGAGTTTAGGCAGTTTCATTTCCCTCTGCACTCCATTGCACACCCTCAAGTCAAACAATCTCACAGACCTTTTTACCAGACCCAGCCATGCTGTGGAATTTCGATCTGTGGAAGCTTTAAACAAGCGGTCAGAATGTTCTGTGCGAGCGTGTGCATTTCGGTGGCATGCAGGCATCACAAGGAAGGGATGCCAGAACCTGGCTATCTAAGGTATTACTGCAGGGACTGACTTGGCACATCCTATCATAGTAATAGATTGCAGAATGATGGAAAAAAATGATCTGCTTAAGATAATTGCAACAAATATTAAAGGCCTTTTATTTTATGTTCCTTCCAAAAGTATCAATATGGACATTGATATGCTGTTTACATTGACATGTTTTTGATTTTGTAAAATTTGAAACATGTTTGGGGATTGTGCAATAAGGACTGTAAGTTGCTGGTTCCCTTAGAGTAGTGCTAGGTTATACCCTTGTGGTGGATGTTTGTGTGACAGACATCTACATTCAACCCACTGGCCTTTTTCAGGTTGTCACTGGATGCTGTCTTCTCATCTTCTCCGCCAGGTGTTGACACTTGGCTTGTGTTTGCAGTCACATTTGTCACTGTTTGGGATGGCTGATTCCTTTAATAGTTTTGAGACAATATAATGTAGCTGTAGCATTATCTATGGCCCCAGTAAATATGAGTACAATATGCTATTATTTTCTCCTAGTCTTTAAATAGTCAGGAGGCATTAAATGTCAATAACAAGTTTCTTGCCTCATTAACACCTCATTAAAAGCTGAAATCTCCACAAGAGTCATACATTTCAGTAAATTATTATCAGACAGTAACTACTATTGTGTGGTGCTGTATTTCCCGAAGCCTTGCATTACATCTGGAGTTGTGCACTGGAATTAGTAGGTGTGCTGTGGGCCAAATGGACAATTCCATAAAGATACCGAACGGTTAGAGCAGAGCATAAGAGGACGCCGTTAAGTGGCTTTATTCATTTTATTCTGGAGGAAAGAGAATGTGCACACACTTCCCTGGGAAAAATGAGAAAATAGCTGTGAATAAACTGAAAACACATTGTTTACTTGAGCAGAAAACCTGCTGTAGATTTCAGGCCAATGAAAATGGAAAAGGATTTGCAGCCCAACCACAGCCTGACCACAACAGGCAGCCAAAGACCGTTACTTATGAAATCTAATAAGGAGAGAAAAACAGTGCCTGTAACTCAAAAGTAGAGTCTGGTCAGGTTGTGTTCATCCTAATCAGGAAACTCATTTATTTGGAGCTGTTTCTAGCGGGGCGAATCAACTTTTGTACTTTTGTTTGAACAAAGTAACAAGGGTGAAGACATGTAGATATAACTTGTTAATAGCTTTTCTGTGATTTATTTTGTATCAGGTAAAGAATATAGACCTATCAGCATTTGAATTTAGTGAAAACTAAAAGGAAACAGATTGATATTTATATTGGGCAATCTTGATGTTTGTTACAGCTCACAGTGATAATTTCCTAAAAGATAGATTGAGATGATTGCTCCAAACCAAACAACACACAGTTGCAGGTGAATGACCAAGTAACACATGCTGTCTAGACCAAGCATAGGTAGAACTGTGGGTAAAGCCAAATGAACAGTATTCCCTAATACGGTAAATTAAGCACACTTTCCCTAAATAAAAAAATGCTATATTCCCTGAATCAGCAGCCATTTACTACACTAAATGACAAACTAATAATGTATTATTAAGTATTACCCTTGGATGTGCCCACAGATAATGAACTGGTCTGGAGGGAGTTTATGGTTATCCAATTACGCAACACAACACATGACACAAAAATGACTCCACCAAAGGACAGAGTTACCAGCATCTGAATGAAGCAGCTTTGAACTTGGCAGTGAGGCATCAAGATAAGAGAGATTGAATTCAACAAAGTGGGTCCCTTTTTTAAATGTTCATGCACACTGTGGAGTAAAACATTCAGATTTGTACCACTCAAAAGAGTACACCAGGGTTATCAGTAAACAAACATATATTACATGTATCTAATGGCAACCAATCTGTGTGAGTGTGTGTGTGTGTGTGTGTGAGAGAGAGAGAGAGAGAGAGAGAGAGAGATCTCTTTAGTGGTAGTAGCCGCGTGAACTTTGGCTGAACTCCAGTGTTTGGCAGGCTCCATTATGGCCTGCATGGGATGAGGCATTTGGGTTTGAATCTGAGAAGCTGACATCAGGCAGACAGCAAGACATGATATCTTATTTTCCTGCTCCGTGCTGACACAAATTCCACTCCTCTTATTATTTTCTTATGCCTGTGATAGTTGCGCTCAAATATTTAGGCATTCCGGGCACAGATGTGAGGGAGCCTGCTTGTTTTTCATTTAAATAATTTGCTGATTTTTTTGGTGCCCTGCGAGGGCAGATAGAGACGTTGCTCCTTTGGTACTCTCATCTTTAAGCCTGAAAGATATCCTTGACCCATGAGAGCCATCAAATTAACCGAAAAGGGCTCTTATGCATGTGCATGCAATTTTGTCTGCCAGTCATGTATATTTGTGCGGACACGTGTGTTTGCATGTGCATGCTTCAGTGTGTGCGTGTGCATGTGTGCCTGAGTAGTTGTGTGCCAACCATCTTTTCAGCACATCCGGGCTTACAGCTCACTCAATTTTTAAATAAACTTACAAGTTGTTGAGGGTCCCATCACCAGGCTTTTAAGATGGTGGTGTTTCTGTACATTAAGTAGACTTTGGCTTAAAACATGAGTGAAATAAGCAGTATAGAAGCAGCACTGAGGCAGTGCGCAGACTTCATGTTTGTAGTACCCACCATACTTGTCATTCATGGTCTTGGCAGTAAGATAATTCTTCTACTTCTTTACAGCATCTTGGATCATATGCATCTTCAGGCACATGGTAATCCCCCTATAAAACACATTGCATACACTTCTTGGATGAAATGATGGTGAAATGATGGCAAACACATTAATAAAAACATAGTAAACTCCTAAATTTGCTCTGTGAACTGTGTTCAGCGTGTTTCAGCTTTTTTGACCTGAAGTGAAAATGAGAGCTTCTGTCCATTTCTGTCTCACTCTACCCAGCTGGTGGCAGAAAATACAGCCTTTTCTAATGTGGAAGGTGTCCAAATCTAAATCAAATGCAATCAAAATCTAATATAAAATTAAATGACAAAATAGGGAGGAAATCAGGAAGTCTGCCCATTGACCAGTAAGAGGTGTGTACATGGTCTGCATAATGATTGCCTGCATTCTATCATGTTCCTTACAAAGTAGAAAAAGTTTGTAACCAAATCACCCTTCCCCTAAATTATTTATATGTATTTTTTCCTTTTTTGTCATTGCATACATAAATGTTTCAGGAACCACCCTAGCAGCCCCCCCCCCTTTATTATTTTCATTTCTGATTCTGGTTTCCCTGGCAAAACCACCATATATTTAATTACTGTGATTATTATCCAAGACCCCCATGTCTGGTCCAATCAGAAGCAGACATGCTGAATATCTGATGAGTAAAACAGCTTGGTCCAGTTTCCCTTCAAACTTCTGAACTTGAAAAAAGAAAGCATGAGGGAGAATTTCTGAGAAGCAGTGCCAGCAAAACATCAACCTCCCCTTTCATCGATGTGGACTGTGCCTTTAGCGCAAATGCTCTCATATTGTTGGGTTAAAAGTCAAAGCTGAGTTATGACTTTCTTCCGGATTCAGCACTGCGACAGTCACCAGGAATCCCCTGACAATGGAAGGCTGGAAGGAGTCCAGATGAAGAGTGGAATGAACTGATGATTCACCCTCCTCAGATGTATGACCTTGTGGTGAACATGTAAGGAGGTGTTACTACAGACTGTTCTTCTGGAGCTGGGCCTTAACTCAAAATAGAAGCTACTGAATTTGCTGTTATAAAAACTATGCACGATGAAACTGAAATAATTAATTACATTCTTTTATTTAATATTGTCGGGTCCTGAGCAGGGTAGCATGTGGGACTACTGTGATATTACACACATGCTTGGAGTATGCGCAGAGCTGGCATAACTACAGTCAATTGGCTTTAAACACAACCTGTAGCACATTATCCAATGAAATGGAGAATGCAATTTTTGAAATTGTATTACAGGGAGTTGGCTGTATGTTTTTCATCATGTTTAGGAGGGAAGGAGTGAAGCCCTCACCTTAAATGGCAAACGTTACATGGCAACACATGGCAGGTGTTGCCAATGTTCGAGTCAAGCATGTATATATGTTTCAAAGCACTGTTGTATTTAAAGTAAGAGCACTGCCTCTATGAAGGAGACAGACACTTCAATTTCAAGTTTAATGTAAGTAAATGCCTGCATTGTCTTTCAGTTGTCAGGCATTTTCTACATTTTGAAGAATGTACATTATTATGTAGAATGAAAGTATAGGCAAGTATTCACCGTGTGCCACATCTTGGCGCTTTGACGTTATCCTGGAATTTTTAAATCTTGATTTGTTTTGGGTTTTTTTCCCAAACCCTTGGTGAACTGGTGAACATGTGATATAATGGTCATGCAGTTGTATGCCATTTGAGGCTCTTAAAATTCTGACACTGTAACCACCAGTAACAAGTTTATTTTCTCCAACTGTCAAAACCTTGACAATCAAGTTTAGTTATTCAATCCAACAGAATTCTTAAATGCTATTACAGATAGGGCTGCATCTCCACGAGACAGCACACTGTCACATTCACACCTCATGAACAGTGGGCAGTGTGGAACTAAATTAAAGAAAAGAGGTCAGAGGTGAGACAGAGATGCCAGAGCATTTTAGAGAAGGCAGTGAGAGCATGAGCATCTTCCATATTCACCCATCCAATCGGTAACCTTCAACCAAGCTAAACTGAACAAGAAACCATTTCTGCTACTTGTGCTGGCTGACCTGGCATCACCATGGAGGCTAGTCCCATGTTGAGTTACCAGTTAGCCAGGCTGAAAAATATTATGAGTAGCCTATGCTTTCTAGTCAGCTGTGTGCAATTGACAGTGATCCTCTCTTGTTGCATTTGTTACAAATTTTTGGTCTGCAGAATCTCGAAAATTAACCACAAGGGTTTGTAAACCAAAGTTGGCCCACAATACTCCCTCCAAAAATTACTCTTAGTACTCCAGGTTAAACATCCGAAATAAAAACAAATTTACAACCAAGTGGTAGTGTTAATAAAAAATCATGAGATCTTCAAATTATGAGATATTTTCCATGAAAATATAAGATTTTTTTTTTTTTTGTAATTATGACAAAGATTAATTTTTAAAAAACTGAGTCTTAAAATGATGAGATCCTGTTCTTATAATTATGGGATCTTTACATGAAACTACAAGATCTTTTCTCATTATGACAAGAACTTTTCCCATAATTACAATATCGTTTTTTAAAATCATTGGATCACTTCTAGTAATTACGAGATCTTTTCTCGAAATTATGAGATTTTTTTCAGATTCAAGATATTTTGAAATTATAAGCCTGTAACCTTGAGCGTGGAGCTGAAACTGTGTTGCATGGGGAAGTGCAGTGTCATGAAAAAGTATTTGCTCCCTTCTTGGTTTCCTCTATTACTGCATATTTGTCACACGGAATAGTTTCAGATCCTAAGACAGAATGTAATTAGACAAAGGGAAACTGAGTAAACAAAAAACACATTTTTTAAATGATTGTTTCTTTTATTTAATGAAAAAAGTTATCAAACACCCATATCACTCATGTGAAAAAGTAACTGCCACTTTAGTTACTCAATCAACCAATTAACCAAATTTAATTGATTATTAGATTCAGCTGATTAAACACAGCCAGCCCTGTGGAATCTAAATCTCACTCATATTGAATGTTACCATCAGAGTGAAGTAGTCACCACAAAGTTGCTACAAGCACACTATGCTATGTTGTTGAAATTTATCAGTCTGAAAGGGTAACAAAGCCATTTATAAGGGTCTGTGGCTCCACCAAACAGTGAGAGCCATTATATCCAAATGGAGAATTCTTGGAACAGTGGAAAATCTTCCCCAGAATGACTGATCTGCCAAAGTCAACGGTACAGGGACAACTCATCCAGGATGTCACGAAAGATTCCAGAAGAACATCCAAAGAACTGCTGGCTTCTCTAGCCTCAGCTAAGGTGAGTGTTTATGACTCCACTATAAGAAAGAGACAGGCCAAAAATGGGATTCATGGGAGAGTAGCAAGGCAGAAACCAGGAGAAAACCAGAGAAACATCAATGCTTGTCTCACATTTAAAAACCTGAGTGATCACCAAGCCTTTTGGGATAATCTTCGTTGAACAGACAAGTCAAAAGTGGAACTTTTTGGATGACAGGTGCAATTATGTCTGGCATAAAGCAGATACAGAATTTCACAGTAAGAACATCATACCAACAGACAAACATGGTGGGGGTAGTGTTATGGTGTGGGGATGCTTTGCTGCTTCTGGACCTGGATGACTTGCCATTATCGAAGCAAGTCCACATCTGAATGACTGAAAAAAAAAATGAAGGTTTGGAGCCAAGTTTAAGTCCTGACTTGTACCCAAATAGAGATGCTGTGGCAGGGCCTGAAACAAGCAGTTCATGCTCAAAAACCAACCAATTTGTCTGTAGTTCTGAAAATAAGAGTGGGCTACAATTCCTCCACAGCAATGTAGACTGATATCAGATTATAAGATGTGTTTGGTTGCAGTTATTGCTGCTAAAGGTGGTGTAACCTGTAATGAAGTTTAGGGAGCAATTACTTTTTCACATGGGTGATATGGATGTTTGAAAACTTTTTGAAATTAAATGAAATGAAATACTCATTTATAAAAGTGTGTTTTGTGTTTACTCAGGTTCCCTTTGTCTAATATTACATTTTGTCTAAAGATCTAAAAACCATTCAGTGTGACAAATATGCAATAATAGAGGAAATATTTTTTCATGCCGCTGTAACTGTAAATAACAGCAAACAACATGTCAGTGCCTAAGCACCGAGTCGTATTTAAAAGCAAAAAATAAAAATGTACAGGACCCGTGGAGCATGCCAACATGTTGGAAAAAATATTTTTGGCCTGTAGCTCCCTTGGGCCCCAAACAGTTTATTGAACCAGAAGCCGCCGGCGTGTTTCGGACTCTCCGGTGTCAGACAGCTCTGATGCAGCACTAGGTGTCCAAAATCTGCCAACATCTTCTGGTGCACTAAACTATTAGCAACCCAAGGGAGTAGTGGTCCAAAGCCATTTTGAGTAAATAACCTTGTGTTTTCAATTCTATAAAAATGCATGTAATTTACTTTGGATGTGACCATCTATTATTTTAAAGTAAATCGCGTGTAAGCGGTGGTGACACAGTAAATATCCCTTTTTAAAAATCACTTTTTAAAATTTGCTTCTAGAAATTGCTGACCCAGCTTTGGTTTTAAGCGCAGAATTTTATTTGTAAATGCACAGAAGATTTCGGAAACTAGAATGTGACTATTCTGTGGCTTCCTTCCAGAAATCAGTAGTCTCTTAGCTGCAGTTATCTTGACAACAAATAGGGACTCCAGTTGGTCATTAAACACGAGGTCAGGTGACCTGTTGATATGCACGGGGCCATGTATGTGGTCAGCAAATTTGTGTATCACACATTCACAGGTCACCCCTCAACCCCACCTCATCAATCTAAATTGAGACCCTTTTGTTAAAAAGAGACTGGAAACCTTAAGGTGATATATACATCTAATTCATACCCAGTTTGAGATTATGGGCCACAAACCTATGGCTGACTGGCCCCTAAATTCATTTTAAATAAAATAATTCAAAGCTGGACTGAAAAATAATAGCTGAGGATGGTTATGAGGCCCTTTCAGATTTATTGTATTTTTTTCTGAAGAACAAGCAAGAAGGTACTGATAAATGCTTCCCGTAAAAAGGCGAAATACACTGACTATATAATCAAATAAGAAGTTATTGTCTCTTGAGATCTTGCAGATAAAGTGTGCTTTAAATACAGAGCAATGATAGCATTGTAATAATTCCATTGATAAGGGTGTGCAGCGTGACATAACCCTGCTCTGATGTCCCTGACATCAAGAGAGATGGGTCAAACAGTGTTTAAAATGGCACAAGTAATTTCCGGGTTTGTTTACACACCTAGCATTAAATTGTGCTTGCCGTTCCGATACGTCTCCCTCAGGTTCACGCTCTCTTGCCCCGCTGACAGTACCCCTGACATTTAAAAGTAGGCAAACATGGTGCTCTCGCTATGGTGCGGAGAGTGTCAGCCTGCCTGGCATATCCATTTGAATAGATTTGTTCGTTTTCCAAACACCAATTTAACACAAAGGCTCACAGTGGCGGGGAGATTGCTTGTTAAACGGCTTATTTCAAGCGCCCGATGAGTGGGGCGAAAAAAGAAAAGTTTCATTTCTAAAAGCATGTCCTGGTGAGCCCCGTGCTCTCGAAAGGGTGATGAAATCGGACCAGAGGCAGGACAGAACCCTGTTTTGGTTCAGTCAATTCGGGAAAAAATACTGGGATTCGGTTCATGAACTAAAAAATGCCCATCACGCAGGGAAATGTTCAGTGTTAATTTACCAGAGTTCATACATACAGTATGAGAGTTGAGTAACGATAAAATGTGCTCTCGGAGTGAAATGTCCTCTGTCAGCATTGAATTTACACTGAGCTCTTTACCGTGCTTCTTCTCTCAGGCCTTTTCACTTAATTGAATTTGAATTAATTTCCTGAATGCCTGAATTGAAGTGGACTTGACCCTGACTGGGAGAGACAGGCCAGTAGAGACAGGTGGATAGAGGGGTCTTTTATGAGGGGCAAAGGGGAAGGGACACAGATCTGCTGCTGGGGAAGAACCATCACTAGCCTCCCGCTTTCTGCTTCAGCCTCTCCTGCGGCTCAACTGCCTCTTACACAATACCTGTCTGTTTGAATTTACTCCCCATGTCCAGGTCTCTTTCAGGGACAGCCACTGGTGGATTAAATTACGCCCTTTTGCAGATTTTTGACATTCTCCTACTTGTGGCCAGGGAGGGGCTTGCACAGGGACTGTAGGTCTGCATGCAAGCGCACAGAGTGTGTATGCACTTGTGATAAAAGTGAGTAAAAACTGTAATCTCGTGTATACGAGTGTGAGAGCATATGTTTGTGTTTGTGATCTTGTGTAAAAGCACGAGTGTGCGTGTGAGGGAGATAATGTTTCTCGTTTGCACTTGCGTGTCACGACGCCCCCTCATCTGGACATCTGGACAAGGGTTGTGAAGCCAATCTCACGGGTCACACAGTCGTTTTTACAATAAGAAGTGTGCGCGCACGTGTACGCTTGTGTTTGTTGCCTCTTCCCAACACATTTTTGACACGAACGAAACGCGGTCCGATTCCTCAGCAAAAACATTCCTTGCGGAGCCTGGGCAAGGCAAGAATGTGCGAGAGGCAGCCAAAGCCGTCCGAATTAGCATAACTGCCATGTCTCATCCATCAGACGAGCGCTTTAATGATTTCTGCTCCTCTCGCTCCCCCCGCGCGACCCCCTCAGCTCCAGCCCCGTTCCACCATCGTGGCGGGGAGAGCCGTGAACCTGGGGAAGGGGTGACGAGGGCGGCCCACTCAGATTGATCTAGGCCTCGGAATAATCCGGAGCAGATTTCTGGAATCGGAAAGGCTCCCCCGTCATTTCCTTTCATGCTCATCCCCGGTCCTTGAGGTCACCCCGAATGTAAACATCAGGAATCCAGATGCAAACGCAGAGCTGGGGTTACGACTTGCATAGCCGCTGCTGCCCCCCCTCCCTCTGGCGCCGAGTCACTGATCTTGCCCGCCAACAAAGCCTTACCGCCACCCCCCCCCACACTCCATTTAATGGTGTTCTGTGGAGTACTGCTTAGAGGACCGGTTCTGGACCGGACTAGAATGGGGTTCTAAGAGGAGCGCTGCAGAAATGCCCCCCCCCCCCCCCCCGTGTTAAAGTAAATATGAATGCGCTGCTCCGTTTGGGTTCGGGACCGCAGAGTTCTGAGGGTATGCAGAGCTTTCAAAATGTCCCAGTGCACATGCACTAAGCATAGCTCTTATTGGCCTAGCGGGTCATGAAAAAACATTTTTGCTTTCTTTGTGCAGCATCGCTTATCCGGTGCAGGTGCGCTCTGAAACACGGAGACCCACGTCCATGGATTTCCTTCACTCCTGGTGGGTGTGCAACCACTGCAAAAAACAAAAAATAAGTCAAGCTTAACATGTTTAGTCTTATATTTAGACTTAGCATCTAAATCTATTACTTTTCTGCTAAATAAGACAAAAAATATTGCCAATGAGGTGAGACAGTTTATTAGACAGACTATTTCAAAATTTGCCAGCGGGGAAAGAAAATTTCACTTCTCAAGCAAACAGTAGCTTAAAACAGACTAATATTTTCTACTTGAGCTAAAAATATTTAATAAATTTTAAGTCTCATTACTAAGACAGACATTTTTTTTCCTCAGAACTGTTTTGTTTTTCCTGTGAGAGGAGGAGGAAGGCCTGTGAGAACCGCAGCGTTTGGGAGCCCCATCTGTCCCGGGCGCGGCGCTATCTCGCCGCTCCGCGGCGGGGCTCATCTGGCGCTGATCTGTCTGCTCGTTTAGCGATTCCTCACGAACGTCTCTCATCAGGTCATTAGCCTCTTCGTCCAGGCGCCATCTCTAAATGCGGCGTGATGAAACCGCAGCGGCAGTGTCGTTCCGATTCCCCGCGTCGGCTCTGACAAACGCGGGAGCTCCGAGCGCCAGCGGGCGCGAGGGCTCGCGGTCCGCGGGCCAACATGCGGGACTAATGCGGTTTGGGGGGTCTGGCGCACAAGCCTCCTCACACTCATTTGGGGTCATAAATGGGATGTAGACACTAAGACAGCAGAAGTGGGGTCATAAAAATTTACTAGAAAGCATTTGTCGTGTTTTGTAGCAAGCAATGAACAGCTACAGCCATTGATTGGATTTGGCTCTTGAGAACCGGTGAGTGGACATAGAATTAAACCATGGGTGGATCATTCAATTTATTTGCTCCTTTTTTAGTTTGGTCAGATTTGCAACTCAAAGTCAAGTGTGTGCAAACATTTAAGCACAAGTAAGTTTGTGCACTTGTCCAAATGTACATGTGGGATAGAGGTAACGATGAAGATTGAATAAAGCAAAGTGGCAGATAGAAAGATACTCAGTTTTAGAATTATTTTTATTGAAGACATTCGAGTCAAAAACATTCTATACACAATGAGGCTAGAACACCATATTTCGGCTCATAAAAACACCACATATCCTGTAATTGCATGGGGGGGGGGGCGGGGGAATTCAGTAGTCTAACCACCCTTGTATGATAATGTCGTAGAACATGAAAAAATAGCCCTGGCATGTACTCAGCTGCGTAATAAGATGCAGCCACATCACCAGCAGCCTACCACAGATTTGTTTTTAGAATGTTTCTGGGTTGTTGTTTTTTTGAGAGAGTGAGAGAGTTTGAGAGCGAGAGACAAAGATTGAGAGACAGAGAATAAATAGATGCCCAGAGACAGAAGGAAGGAAAGACATAAAAAGAGAAAAGGCGAGAGAGAGAGGGAGAGAGAGAGAGAGAGATGGCAGATGTGAATTGTCACTGATAGACGTTTGGTAATTGTGCCAAATGGTGTGCCAGTTCTGGAATCCCGTGAACCTAGAGACAGCCATGGCCGTTCTACCAGGTTAAGCGATTTCAGCGATTTCAGACATGTCTTGGATAACAAGCCTAAAAATCCTGCTTGTCTGAATCATATTTTGGCCGGAGCCATTGTCTCTGGGCATCGGAAGTACAAGCGCATTTGTCGGGGTTGTTGCACTTGCAAGACGAATGTGAAATTGTTTTTGTGTTCTCCATTTTTACGGTGAGACACTTGTTGAAGAAATTATGCTCAGCAGAATGTATGACAGCAACTGTGTCCCTATTTCTGTTTCATTATGCACAACAGAAGGCCTGAATATTTTAAAACGAATCTGTCACTCTTAGATCATGTTAAATAAATTAGAGATAGCCTATCACATACACACTTTGGATATCATATCCAATGGGGAAAATACAGCTTAGACAATCCATTAAAAAAAATTTAAAAAAATCAGTTCATTTGAAGACAAAACTTACATTTTCACAATGCAAAATATTAAAATTAAATAAGCAAGACAGGTGAGGCAAATTAAATTAATATATTAAAAACTGCACCATACCTATTCCATATCTATACCATGTGGTATTGTAAACTATACCCATTCCATAGCAGAAATGACTAAGTGATGTATTCTTTATAGTTCCTTAGTGTTGTGTTTTCTCATTCTATCAAAGATCGTGTCAAGCTTGGTGTAATTTTTTTCCCCATTTTATTCAAGTTCTGTCCTGTTTACCAAAAACCTTTTACTGGTAAAATAGCATGATATATCCATTTTTAGTTATACTTGTTAATTTTTAACTATTACTGCAAATCTTGTGACACAAGGTGTGTCCACACACATACAGCAAGTAATTTTTATCAGAGTCAGGGCTACGCATGGGCCTTCCAGCTAACACACACGCACATGCGCACATGTACGCAAACGCGCATGCATGCACACGCTCATAGGAAAGTCTTCAGTTAGGGAGGGCAAATGTGTGGTACCAAATCACACCTCGCACAGTCCTCAGTTCTCCATGTGGTTCAACTTTACACCCACTTTCCCCCTGTAAGGACTTTATATTGACACTGATACACACCTGTCACATATTAGGACCCAGGTATAACAGAGATAGCACAGTTTCCATCATGTGATAGGCTGGCAGCACTGAGAGATCACACCATCTCCATCAGCACAGCTCCCAGCCGAGATCAGTCAGTCAGTAAGTCAGTTAGTCTGGCAGCCAGTCAGTCAGTCAACGATTAGTCTATCAAAATAAACTAACCAATCAGTCAAGTCATAACCTTTAAGAAATTAACTTTAAGAATTAAGAAATCAATGAATCAATAAGTGAGCCTGGCGATTAATCTAACAGTCAGGCAATCAGAGCATTTTACTTTTATGGTGTGTTTTACCATCCAGATTGTACCAAAGTCCTCAACTTAAAGAGGCAAACTATGAAACTGTTACAAATATGAAATGCACTTCAAGTTGGCCATTTCATTCTGCCGCTGAAAAATTGGGTGTCAGTAAAGGTATGTAGTAAAAAATGATCATTGCGAATTTGGGACTGTGGCTCATTGATGGTTCGTGTGCAATGGGATAGCTGGAGGAAGGGGGTGAAGAATTGAAAGGGTTGAAGTGAGGCCTGAGAAGGTGTGGCTGGGGGAAGGGGATAGTGACGGAAGAGCAAGAGCGGTTGGGGTCAGGAGGTAGATGGTAAGGGAGCATGGTAGTTTGGAGTTGGGAGGTAGAGAGTAGCAAGTATGGGAGTTTGGCAGTGAGGAGGTGGGAGAGGTAGGAAGGTGGACGAGGTAGGGAGTAGCTGTTATAGGAGTTTGGCAATAGGGAGGCGGGAGAGGGAGAGAGTAGGGCTGGGGGCACAGGTCACCCATCTTGGCTGGAACGATTTCACACTGCCAGGTGCCTGGATGATTTGCATTGGGCCAGACTACCTGCTGGGACATTCAATGGGTTAAACTGAGGCAGATGTACAAAAACACACATCTACGCACAAACATACATACATACACATCCTCTCTCTCAAACACCTGCATATGCACAGACACACGTACACGCACATATACATATGCACTCCCTCACTAACACACACAGGCGCAAACTCAAACATACACACCCTCACACATACACAAGCATACACACCCTCTCTCCTACACACGGGCATAAATGTATACATACCCACTCTCATACATACACTAGCAAACACAGACACACATGCACAAACACATGTAGGCCTGCATACACAGTCATACCAACACACACAAATATTTGCATCCAAATGCACCCACTTTCTGTGTTACATAGTTGAAAGCACATCTGTTAACTCACACAGACATGTGCACTAGAACAGATGCACTATCCTGCACATGCTCATCTCCTACACACACACACACACATGCACACACTCAGACATCAGTCCATATGCACATGTTCACTGCAACACGCATGTCCACAAACCAATGCGGACACACACGAATGGATTCCTTCCAATGCTCAGCGACACACAGATTATGTGAAATTAAATGATTAGGCCTTTAATTCTTGTAATTTGCCTCAAATCGGCTGAGAGTATAACAGAGATCAATACTGATTTGATGAACAGATATTTTTTTCATCTCAGTGAAATCAATAAGTCCCATATTGAGCTGATAATGTCAATATTCACACTGAGCTCAGCTACATGTTCCCTTCCCTTTGTTTTACTTATTCCTAATTCATGTTCTGAGAAATGCACGCCTCATGAGCATTTGAATCACAATTATCATAAAAACTGGGCTTTCATAATAGGGGATATATTAATATCTCCGCGGTGATTAGAATTTAAATATAATTTGTCATAATTGTTACTAGAAGCCAAACATAAATGAAGGTAATAAATGTTGAATGGATTGCAATGAATCATATGAATTTATTTCTTATTTCTTGTGCTTCTCCCTTGTGAGTTTGCGTTCGCAGGTTTAGAGTACATCATCCTCACTGTTTAGGTCCTTTTCTCTGTTATCAGCGCTGGCTGTATCCGAAAGTGCCCCTAATACACAGCCTTTTTTCCCAGAAGTCTTTCTCACAAGACGACTGGGATTCTTAAATTGGAGTGCTGGCAGGTATCGGCACGTGGACGCGATCCGCTGGATTTCATGTTTGAATGAATAAACTCCTCTTTGATGTAAATGTGACTGTTGTGCACACATCTGGCTGGGTGCTATAAAACGCCTTCATCTCTGAAATGGTCCTGAGCTTCAATGCTCCCAGACCTCAGAGGGGCTGTGGGATTACAGCATTGTGTGTGTGTGTGTGTGTGTGCGTGCGGGCAAGTATGAGTGTGCATGTGTGTGTGTGCGCGCATGTATGAGTGTGCATGTGTGTGTAGTTACAAGGTCTAAGACATCCCTGACATTGTTATCTCAGACATCCCCCTGTTGTTATATGTAAGTGTGGAATGATATAAAGAGTTAATGCGTGTGCATGTGTGTGTAACCAGCAGTTCTGCTGAGATTATCCTCACCAGCGCTGGTGGGCCGGTACTCGGTGTACTGTGTCATTTTTCACCACTGCAGTGTATCAGAGCGGTGTAAAGCACGTCTCTGTTTAGGCTTGGTTAGCCCTGCAGCTGCCTGCTTCCCAAAGTCACACCCCTCAGTTTACTCAACAACAATAACAAGCACACACGCATGCACATGCACACACGCACATACAGACATACACACGCACACACGTACTCACTGCACACACATACACACACACACACGTACTCACTGCACACACACACACACACACACGTACTCACTGCACACACACACACACACACAGCATGCCTCACACGCTGCACATACCGAGTACATACACACCACTGCACGTATCACTGTAACACACTCTGACACACCCACGTACTCCGTCACACCACCATACTCACAACCATACAAGCACACACGCACATACAGACATACACACGCACACACGTACTCACTGCACACACACATACACACACACACATGTACTCACTGCACACACATACACACACACACACACGTACTCACTGCACACACACACACACACACGCAGCGACAGAAATGTTAATATTGTTGCACATGGTCGCACAAACATAACATGTCAAACGATCAGCAATTAAACCGTTTAGATTTTAGACAAATCGTTTCTCAGGTAAATGCTAATTTATAAGAAGACATAAGATTGGCTGTTCAGGTTTTAGGTTTTGGCGCAAAAGGACACTCATTTCAAATAAACATGAATTTGGCAGCCAATCTGTGCACTTCTGCTAACTCTACATCATCTTAGAGTAAAAACGTATGTCTTGGCCAGAGTCACTGATAGCAGTATTAAAGGGAACAACATTTAGCAGTAGCACAGTGCCACTGGTTTACCTTTCACACTGTACTTAAAAATGTTTATTTTGGCATTTTGAATCACCTTTAGTGGATAACACCGTGTACACACACTGGTAGTAGTTTATAAAAAAATTGTTAATGCTATTATAAAATGATGGATTAAGGTTATTGTACAATGTCCTACGAATTTAAACGGTTTTCTGAAATATTTGTTCTAATTTAAACCCTGCATTTTCTTGACTAGATATCTTGACTATCATTGGCTATTGTACAGATTTCCCCAGGATGTAGGTTTTCTAGTATTTCATACAACTATGCTTCCAGATGTGCTACACAGTAGTTCTGTACCTGTACTCTGAGTGCACCGTGTGTTGTCTGTGATTTTGATTGGAGTGGAGTGTGCACCCAGTACCTGACGTCCACTTGTTTTATTCGGGGGACGTCATTGTCTTGGATGTTTGGAGATTGCGTTCCAAGTTGCTAACCAATCGCTTATCCCATCGTAATATCCCATCTTGTTTATTGTATCTTTATGATAGGTTCTGCATCCTCAACCCACACTGCATCGATCCCATCAATTTCTAAATCCAAAATGTGCTGTATTTACTCCAAATTTACGGTTCATGTTCATTAACAACCAAGTACTATCAACATGTATGATAATTATTCTATTTGTTTTGCCTGCTATTAATTGTTAGGCAGTGCCTCCCTAAAATTTGAAACAATACCACAACCAGGCATTGTATTGTGTAAAGTATAACTTCTATATTACACTATACTAAAACCAGGCATTGTTTTATGTAAAGTATCCCTTCTAAATTACAATGAATGCTTACTTGGCATCAAATAGCTATGAAGTGTATTTTACAAATACATTTTTTATCATAGGTAATGGTTTGTCTGCTTTGAACAAGCAATACATGTTTAAAAAATAATGTATGATGTATAATGCTAAAGTGTATTTTAAAAGAACATATTATCCCACCTGTCTGCTCCTCTAGGGCGACCACGTGGAGAAATCTTGGTACTCTGAGGTGCATGTCCTATTCTTGTTGCGCCCACGTGTGTTCTGGAGCAGGGGTAAAAAGTCGACATCTCTGCTGTTGCTCCTGGAAACGTTGCATGCCATATGTGCGGCAACGCTGGCCGAGGAGGAGGTTCTGTTCCAACAGC
This sequence comes from Anguilla rostrata, assembly GCF_018555375.3. NCBI lineage: Eukaryota > Metazoa > Chordata > Actinopteri > Anguilliformes > Anguillidae > Anguilla > Anguilla rostrata. Next base: position 21,734,177 of record NC_057947.1, read on the forward strand.
TGCTGAGACATGTGTGATGTCTTTGAAATTAGCCCTTGTTTATTAAATAGTGCTGCTTTAATTTTGTTTAATAGTGTGTGTGTGTGTGTGTGTGTGTGTGTGTGTGTGTGTGCACGCGTGCAGAAGCGTATGTATTTGTGCCCATATGAATGAGTACAGGCTGGTCACGGGGTAAGCAAATACTTAGTTTCATATCATCTTCCGGATTTTCCAGCCCTTGCAGATGGACACAGTGCTCCAGTTCTCCCTTCAGCAGATGATGTGAACCACATGCAAGGTGTTTAACAGATTCCCCCAAAAGACCACACAGACACCAGCCTCTCTCCTCAGAAGTGTCTGTCTGGCACCCAGCCACATTCAGACCCATAAACGAAAAAACATCCCACCTTTCAGGAGACACTGTTGTCATATGTCAAAAACAGAAGTAATATTTGGGTAATATTAAGGTTGTTATTTTTCTGCTTATTAAAATAACATCATAACAGAATGTGTAGTTCTAGTTTCAGTGTTGTTGCTGTTGCTTTTGTTAACATGATCAATATTCTTATTCATATCTTTGGAAATAATTATTGCCAGCTGTTCATAAATGCATTTGGAGGTTCTATTTTTATTTTTTATTTTTTAAATGTGAGTACTGGAAGACTGAGTCAGAGCACGATAGTTTTCCTGGAGCTTTCTGATCGCTTCCATCTGGGGCCCCCAGACTCGCACCCCGGGTCACCAGGGAATCTGCAATCTCAGAGGGTGCCCGTTCTTAGCTCATTACTTTAGGCGCGGACGCGTAATGAGACGATGATCGACCTGCGGATAAACGTACAACAGCGGTAATGGGAAAACGATCAGGGATGTTTTCCCCTGCCTAACGGTTTGGGTGCTTTGCGAAAGAATGCGATAATATGGCCAATTGATTCAAAGGGGGAACGGGGACCGCTGTGCACCTGCAGCAAGTTAGTCAATCGGTCGCCGTGTGGGTGCGTAACCGAAGCAGCTGTGCGCCCTCGCGCCGGAGGTTGTGCGATTCGGGGTGGATCAGGAGCGCCGTGGCAACAAGAGCAGCTGTGCTTTTTTATGGACTGACCGCTTAAGAACTGTGGTCTATAATGTGCAACAGGAAGTGAGGTGAATGTGACCAGAACCAATGTCAAAGCTGATTCTTGAATTGACGTGTGTGTGTGTGTTTGTGTTTGTGTGTGTGTGTGTGTGTGTGTGTGTGTGTGTGTGTTTGTGTTTTAATCATGAGGCAGAAGGGGAATAGGATATGAGAGAGCACGCTTTAACATAAAGGTTATTATCAAGCACAGTTCCAGACAGTTGTACATAAATATTTCACCAAACTCTAATTTTAGCATATTATATCCATGGTAAATGAGAAACAAATATATATTATAACATGTGCCTGTATATAGCTGAGGAGGCATCCATTGAACACAAACGCCTATGATGTAAATTATGCAAAACAACTATGTTTTCATCACAGCCCCAGTTACAGTTGTTCAATTATGTATTTCCTACATCAATCTTGATTTATCAACACCTCTGCCCTGCTCTCTGGGAAAAAATATATGATGTATAAAATAGTGACATTCATTTTTGATGTGTTTAAAGCATACTGTTTTGAGAAACTTAAATTAGCATGGTGTGTTACTGTAATTTTGCGCTGAGAGACAGAACTCAGGTTGATGCTTGTACAGTGCTTGTCTTAACTTGTACAAAATTTACAGAGGTACCTTACCATTATAGTATATGGTGCGCCAAAATGTGAATGGCTCGTCAAGGACCTTGTTGGTGTGACTAATGCCCAAGTATGCGTCACCATGGCAACCATGACAGAGAGAACATAGAGTTTTTTGGAGGTAGATACGTTGTGGCCAAGCTCGGTTGTGTCATCTTCAGAGCTACCATTTCTGCCTGCTTCTGTCTGTAATTACACATTTCACTGCAGCACCTTTATTCATGTGATCCATGGATGTCTTCTTGCTCTGGGCCAACATTTTTTGGAACAAACTACAAGACTACAGCATGATGCTTATGCTGTACTAAACAGAAGTGATGCAGAAGGCAATGTAGAATGGAAAATTAGAATGTACTGCCTGTAGATGCATTTTTATTTTTTTATTTATTTACTCTGTGGTTGTTTTTCTTTGATTCATTTCTGTTATGTTGTAAGTATAAATAGTAGAACAAAGCTTGTGGCATTATACCTTATCTCTGTTTCAAATATTTAAATCGTAACAGGTGCCACGGAAGATTGTACGCGTTTGAGCTGGTTCTCACATCAGCCTATAATGGAAATCATTAAAGCTCACTGTGATGCTATTTATGTATTACGCAGCCTTTACTGCCATTACTGTGGAGGGATCATGGTCAAATGGCCATCTGGAACCAAAGAAAGGATGGATCCACAATAGACTCCTGGCGCAATGACATGTCTCTGTTTTTAAAATAGCTTTTAAAAATAGCTACTATTAAATCCAACAGCTTAAATTCAGATGGGTAAATGTATGGGAAACAAGTGGACATGTTGTGCAAATTGCAATGAAATTGCATTCGGATCTCCTTTCCAAGTTAATTTGTCAATGACTCACCTTTTGAAACCCATGCTAGTGAAAGATTGCTCTCTCTCAGACAATATGTCTGTCATTATCTGTCATCGTTCTCTGAATTCTCTGAGCAAGTCCCGATTTGCACTATTTCCACAGTAGTGCATACATAAAACCACAAATTAGATGGAAACCTAATCCGTTGACTATATCATTAATCAAAATGAAACTCTACTAGTATGAGCATTAAGGTGATGCAACACGAGGCATCTTTTTGGGCAGTGGTTGCCGCAACTGTTGCCCAAAAAGTTGCCTTGTGTAGCAACAGTTTAGAATATTAAACAGAAATGCATTGTGGGAAAAATAGAAAGGCTTTGTTTTCAATAAACACCACCTTGTTTTCCCCTGAAGCATAGGATATTTCCTCAGTTAAAAGGAGGATGCAGTTATTTTTTCTTTTAACATTTTGCTGACATCATCAGTGACAACCATCTTGCTCTTATATGCAAGCATTTAACTTCTGCTTCTTGAAACTCCATTCTCTCAACAAATGGGCAGATTAATTCTTTTTTTTTTTCCTGAAGTCCAGTCTGGTTTCTGCTTCAGTCCATTTTTGAAGTACACTGTGCTTATCTGGACTATTGATCTGTATTTCACAAAATGAGTTCTATTTTCTGAAGTATTTACTTCCAGGGTTTAGTTCTGATAGTATTGTCATTTTTAAGTTTATATGTTTCCTATAAAGTGTGCTGGTATGCACTGCTTACCATATTTAATTCATCATAGTGTCACAAAAAATAAAGAGTGCTGTTGACCCCGTCAAGGACCCATATCTTTATTTAAAAATAAAAAGTAAAATAAATAAGTAAAATAAATTAGAAAGTACACATTTGATGTTTTATTTGTGTTGTTCCCCCCCCCCCCAACACACGCATACTCATAAAAATAAGGACCATTCGCATCTTTTGTGCAGTGGATCAAAAATCGGTTCCTCCATGCTTCTCTGCCTGTTATGCCAGATGACTTACACAGGGCCTCGGGGATCAATACGGACCAAAGCAGCCTCTGGGTCCTGTCAGTCTCCCGCAGAACTTCATTACAGGCTCCTCGTTAGGCCTTAAACGGCACACCATTTTATCCAACATGCCAGCATTTCCCTCCCCACTCAGCTGTGTACGCCTCCACTCTTCCCTCAATATGGCTCAGCGCAAAAGGAGTTATTCAAATTTTACTCTTTTCTGGTTTCTTTGGCAGGCTCCCCCATCTGGGAAGACCTTATAAAACTCCTCCTCCCTGGCCACCCCCCCACCTCCTCATTTTGTGCCACCTGACCACGCCCTCAACACTGACACATTTCATCACTTCCTGTCTCTGCCCAGGATACATGTCCTCTTTTTTGCTAAAGGAAAATAAGGTATTTTCCCTTTTCTCTATTTTCATTCTCGCTGTCTCGTATCCTTCTCTCTCTCTCTCTCTCTCTCTCTCATTCGTTTTTGGTTGTATCATATTTCTCTATTGACTTGCAAATTGTGATTGCAATGGCATCTGGCCATTCCTCACCATCAAATGTTGCAGATTATTGAGAATGGGCTGAATAAGCAGTGGCTCTATTTCTCTCATAATACACAGAAACCTCCCAGAAAGTTTCCTACCATGTTACGGACATGCATTGTATTTCACCCCCTGTCAACAAGATTCAAAGTATCTCAGCGGCCATATATTCTAAACTATTCTAAACAAGAGCAAAAAATTTTAATGAATCTGCAGACATAAAAATTAGGCTGTGGTACGATGTACCATATTAAAAAAAGAAACCATTCAATGTTCCCCTTTGACTATCTTAATGTACACATTAACCTTTCTTTTAATCTTTCTGTTCATAAAAAATATTTATGTGGCAAAATGTGAATCATACTTTGATGCATATAGATGTTTCTATCATCACATGTGGCAGAATTTTATTTTTGTCTTTGTGACTGCACTTATTTGCATCTGGATATTAAATGAATGGGATGAGGGGGAAAAATAAGTATTATTATTATTATTATTATTATTATTATTATTATTATTATTATTATTATTATTTTTTATTTTTTAGTCTGTTGTCAATTGTGACAATAATGCTTAGATTGTAAACTGTTAATAATTTCCTAAATAAATTGCAGGCAGCTTGTGAAAGAAAAAGTTGAGCAGTTCCTCTTCTGTTTTAATCTTCTGTCCACATCCTCTCCTCCTTCCATGGTTCTGGGCGCAGAGACACTTCCAGTGGAAAGACTGGGCCGAGTCCCGAGCAACCGGCCATTTGGGTTTGAAACGGAATTCCGCAATGGCTGTATTTTCCCGGCCTCTGATTGGGCGGTCACGGCCCGCGCCGCCTCTCTCTGCTGTTCGCTCTGTCGCAGGTGTCAGACAGGAAAGCCGGAGGAGGCGGCACTGCTAAGGGCTATGTAGGCCCTTGTTAGCGGAACTCGGCTGCGTACGAGCGCGTTGGCGCGCCCGGACTCGGATCGATGGGCTAACGTCACGCTTTTTATCTCTGCTCTACGTTTGTTGTGTTCAAAAGAACTCGGCCTGCAGAGATTCTGTTTAATTTGCTACCGCGCCGCCCCCAAACCCGCTCCCCAATCCGCGAACTCCCTCTCGCTCCTTCCATCATTTTCATTTTGGCAGTGGGGCTGGTGTGAGAGGCTCGGCGCAGATCCGACAGAACTCCCCGTAACACCCGGTGAGGTCGGTCCCGCTAGCTCACATCAGCACGCTGTCCAACCAGCTGTTCGCATCAGCCTGTCTGCTCCGCAAACATCTGCACCTCATCTCACCCGTTTGAAGGAAATATACGATTTTATCCATCCGCTTCCCCCCTCCTGTTCCCTGGCAGCCTCCTCTGCTTGTTTTGCTTTAAGCCCATCTGCTATGTATAAAATTTGGAATATTTTTTTAAATATGCAGGCTGCACAAGAATGCAAATCTTATTACTATCTTGTCCTTTTCATGTACCCAATATACAGTCAAACACATTTCATGAAGTTTTATTTGAAGTGCTTTTTTCTGTTGTTGTTGTGGAGACAATTGTTAGAAAGAAGTGTGAGTTCTGTCCTGAATATGAGATGGGATCCGAGATCCAGATGACAGCAGAGTATTTTTGGATGAAGGGACTGGAAGTTCTGTACTATGACTGCCCGCTTTGGCACGTAAAACGGAACCCAACAAATTAGCTAATACTTCATAGGACAGGGTGTGACATTTTCAGTCTATACAGGAAGTGGGAGGGGGTGAGGGCGGGTCACAGCTGTAAATCACAGTGACTCATCAACTCTCTGTGGTTTCGATTAATTTTATTCATGACTTATCCCTATTAAGACTGAACAGGCTATGTAACTGACCCACCGATATGAGCATGCATTAAAGGGAAGGTAGGACTGACAACAGGAGCTTAGCATAAACTCATCATATCTAACTGGATCTTGACATTATTTTAAAGATTTCTCAGGAAAAACAGGAAAAACCTGAGTGCTTGATAATGAACCCTAGGGAGGGTGTTTGGCTGGATTCCGCAGACATACGTCAATTCAAACATGTTTTATGTGTGTTTTATTAATTCTTAATCATAACGTTTGGAGTTATGGTTGTGGAGCAGACAGCTCTTGTATTTTCAACATATCACATCCCATTCCTCAAAAAAGTGCTCTAATTTATCCCCACCTGAAGAAGGATTGGTTCGTCTTGTCTTTCAGAGCAAGGGTTTGAACATGCCCCTCTAGACCCTACCGCCACCCAGGAGTCTTGTCCGTCAGAGCACCAAGCTCCGTTAAAATTCCAGATTAGGGCACATTCCTGGTACAGGCAGTGACGTTCCGGCTCGGACCAGGTGCCCCCTCCCACTGCACCTGTTTGAAAATGAGGGATTGGACCATGGACTCCCTGAATGAATGGCTCCTTGTAAAGCCTGGCATGTTTGACACAACACTTTTGAAAAGATTTCTAAAGTTGAATAAAACTACTTGCCCTCAACCTTGTGTGAGAAGGCCATTTTAGTATGAGGACCCCTGCCACACACACACTCTCATGTAAACATAGACACAAACACACACATGTACACACATACATATGCATTCTATCTCACACACATTCACACAGTCTCTTTCTCTGTCTCTTTCCCTCTCTCTCTCATGCTGACAGACACATACACACATCGAATGGCATTCTGCAGACCACACATCTTGCGGCTGGTGTTAAAGCAGTTATCCATGGTTCTGCATGCTGCTCTATTCCAAAAATGCCTTGCTGCAGTAACTTGAACTTTTGTTCAGCGCCTGTAGGATGAACACAGCACTTACAGTTAAACCACACAGTGCATGTGGAATGAATACAGTACTAACTGTGAAACCAGACAGTGCGTGCCAAATAAACACAAAACTTACAGTTAGGCCATACAGTGCAGGTCAATAAAAACAGCACTTACAGTCAAACCAAATAGTGTGCATCATTTAAGAACAGCGTTTACAGTTAAACCACACAGTGCATATCATATAAACACAGTGCTTACAGTTAGAACACACAGTGCATATCATATAAACACAGTGCTTACAGTTAAACCACACAGTGCATGTTAAATAAACACAGTGCTTACAGTTAGAACACACAGTGCATATCATATAAACACAGTGCTTACAGTTAAACCACACAGTGCATATCATATAAACACAGTGCTTACAGTTAGAACACACAGTGCATATCATATAAACACAGTGCTTACAGTTAAACCACACAGTGCATGCTAAATAAACACAGTGCTTACAGTTAGACCACACAGTGCATGTTAAATAAACACAGTGCTTACAGTTAAACCACACATTGCATGTTAAATAAACACAGTGCTTACAGTTAGAACACACAGTGCATATCATATAAACACAGTGCTTACAGTTAAACCACACATTGCATGTTAAATAAACACAGTGCTTACAGTTAAACCACACAGTGCATGTTAAATAAACACAGTGCTTACAGTTAGACCACACAGTGCATGTTAAATAAACACAGTGCTTACAGTTAAACCACACAGTGCATGTTAAATAAACACAGTGCTTACAGTTAAACCACACAGTGCATGTTAAATAAACACAGTGCTTACAGTTAGAACACACAGTGCATGTTAAATAAACACAGTGCTTACAGTTAGACCACACAGTGCATGTTAAATAAACACAGTGCTTACAGTTAAACCACACAGTGCATGTTAAATAAACACAGTGCTTACAGTTAAACCACACAGTGCATGTTAAATAAACACAGTGCTTACAGTTAGACCACACAATGCATGTTAAATAAACACAGTGCTTACAGTTAGAACACACAGTGCATGTTAAATAAACACAGTGCTTACAGTTAAACCACACAGTGCATGTTAAATAAACACAGTGCTTACAGTTAGACCACACAATGCATGTTAAATAAACACAGTGCTTACAGTTAGACCACACAGTGCATGTTAAATAAACACAGTGCTTACAGTTAAACCACACAGTGCATATCATATAAACACAGTGCTTACAGTTAGACCACACAGTGCATGTTAAATAAACACAGTGCTTACAGTTAAACCACACATTGCATGTTAAATAAACACAGTGCTTACAGTTAGACCACACAGTGCATGTTAAATAAACACAGTGCTTACAGTTAAACCACACAGTGCATGTTAAATAAACACAGTGCTTACAGTTAGAACACACAGTGCATGTTAAATAAACACAGTGCTTACAGTTGAACCACACAGTGTATGTTTAATAAATGCAGTGCTTACAGTTAAACCATGCAGTGCATATCATATAAACACAGCTCTTACAAGCAGCTCATGAGGTTCCTGTGAAATCATTTGTATCCACTTTTTAAGTGGATTTTAGGTTATTTCTGCCACCGCTGTGACCCTAAAAGTCCCAGATATTAAGGTGCTCAAATACTGTATACTCTTTTATGTAATTCTCTCTTCAGTGTGCCAGCATTTTTCAGCATATGCCTATAATAAAGCACTCTGAAGCTTAGGACACTCTTTGGCAGATATAGTTTGTCTCCAGGCCTGTGTTTATTTGTGCCATCAAGGTCAAAGATTAAATCATGAATCAAGATTAAGAGCTTTTCTATGGGGAGAAACCGATTACATAGTTCAAAAAAGCCTTGTTTTCACCATCCAGACTTTTCATAGTTGAATTGTCAGTCAATCAACTTAAGAGACCCATTTTCCATCTTATTCAGTCCATTTTCAAAACAATTTTTTTCTACTGTACTGTTGTTGGGGCTTGGTACTCAGTGTTATGTGAGATCATGTAATAAAAAGCTGGATTTAGACTGGCGGTGCCATCTCTGCATTTTTCTGGTCGTACTACAGTTGTCATTATAATAGTTGTTTTCACAGCTACAATGTATGAATAATTTATGTTAATTAGTTCATATTTTAGTAGATTTTTTTTTTATATTGATGTTCTTGGTATTAGATATTGATCATGTATTTGTATTTTTATATTTTAGCTCATTTTTATATTTTAGGCAATTTGGACTCATTTGAAGATTGATTGAGTTAATTTTGCTTTGTCCTGAAGATCTAAAATCTAATCCCATGATAGCAAGCTGAAATGATATCAGAATTTTTTTGCTGAAAGTTTCCAGGGGTCAAATCTAATTCATTCCCTGCCATCCTGGTTGCCGGGCCTCGCGATGTTTTATTTTCTGAAGGCCTGGTTGCAGCAGTCTTTGTTACGTCTTTACCATCCGAACGTTCGACTCCTTTCCTGCAGCTCTGAAGCTAACCTGCACTTCCTGACCTTTGTCACCGTTCTGGGCCAGATTTGAGCTTGGGTTTCCCTGGGTGAAAGGCAATACCACAGACCACCCCTCTAGCTCGGCACTCCACTCTAGTTCCAGTACATATTAATGTTATTTTCAGGTCATTTCCCCTCCCCGAGCGAGTGCCCAAGGATGACACGCCGCAGTAAATCAGCAGCCGCTGGAATGGACTGGTGCCATAATGTATTATCAAGAGGATCCCAGCCCTGTTTGACCATGTAAAACACAAAGGGACTCTCACACAGCCTCACATGTATACATACATGCATGCACAAATAGGTATACATACACATGCACATGTACACATGCAAGTGCAAGCACATACACATTTGTGCAGTCACATTTATCCTGACACCATTTTACAGGTCTACACGCACACGCACACGTACACGAACACACACACACACACACACACACACATACACAAACACAAACCCCTTGGTCCTCACACATTACTTGCAAGCCCAGGAGTACAGGCATCTCCATCCATGCTTCACAAACACTTTCTTGAGCGAAAGACAGACAATTGCAGCAGTCTTTCCAAAAGCACTTTTTTCACAGTAATTCTCACAGTAACAATTTTCCAAAGCTCGCACTTACTTAAAACTCGGGATAAATCATATGATGAACTAAATACAAAATAAACAATTAAAATATAATAATAATAATAATAATAATAATAATAATAGCTGTTCTCTTGATAAATGTTAAATGAAAATGCCTCTCTTGAAAGGGTAGCAATTTCAGTTTTTAATATTGTACAAAAAATTTTCTCGTTCTTTTGCTTCCGCAACATATTTAAACTCAGAAACACGACAACTAAATAAAGTATTTTCCTTTTTAGACTGCAGCCTGGCACTTTAACTCATAATTGATTCATAATTAAAAAAAAATATTTATTTATTTATTTGGAAAAGCACGGCAACTTGGCAAGGTCAAAGTTATCAAAATTAATGAATAAAAATTTGGTTTAAATTGGGAGAAATTGCATTTGTTTAGAGCAGAAAACTTCATGACAAATTGTTGTTGGAATGTCTGTGTGTCCTGGTTCAGCATCATCTACCAAGTTAACATGACAATGTTAACAGCAGGCTGAAATATATCTATCTCAAAATAAAATCAAGTTCAGCCCTGAAAGCCAGTGGAGAGAGAGCGGGAGAGAGAGAGAGAGAGAGGCCTACCCTACTCTCTTTTCCTGCTGCTCCTTGAACATTCCTTCTTGTTTACAGGGAAGTGCTGTGACAAACTGCTGTCCCAGGGCATCCGAACATTTGCGGGGCATCCACAGAAAAGAAGACAAGCCACACACTAGCATGTCCCCAGATTGGCCTCGCTGTCCCCCACCAGATCTGTCCAGGTAAAATAGGTGATAAAGTTCCCTGAGATTCTTACCTTTTTCCACTGTTAAAATCTAATGAACAGTCATAGACTACATTGACCACTCATCATATACCTGACTCAACAGGCAGGTAACGCCATGTTTGAGAGGTGAGCGGTGGCATCGCTGACCAGTGCAGCTAGCATGCAGGACTTTGTTCAGTCCTCCCTGTTGTTTCATTAAAAAGCTCTGGGCCTGCAAGGCTGCACCACATATGTCATTGTGTGCAGAGGTAAAATACACTGACATCACCGAGACTGTCTGCTGCTCGCTTTTAATTATATTGCAGGTTCTCTTTTATTCCTCCTCCAAAAGCCCTCGGCTCTTCAGAGGCAAAAAGAGAAAAAGATATTCCCTTTCTTAAGAGACTCTGAGTGAAAGATTTCCTGAGTGAATGCTCACATTCAGGTGCAAGTCTCAGGTGTGTGGAGCTGAATAATTCTTATGGAAACATCAAACACACACACACACACACAAACAAACAAATTATGTATTTTCACACACATACATTCTCCCTCAAACGCTCTCCCACTGACACACACACACACACACACACACACACACGTGCATCCACACACACACACACACACACGTACACGCATGCAGGCACATGCACACAATAATAATACACACAAACACAAGTACACACACACACACAAATCCAGGCATATACCAAGAAAGCATCTGTACGCAAACTATATAAATACAAGAACACAAAGGCGAGATACAAACATGCGCACACAAGTATACACACATGCAAACTTATACACACACCTACGCATGCACAAAATCATACACACATACACAAAAACAAAAGTCTTTGAGTATGTGTTTAAAAAATGTTTGAATGAAGCACTTTATAGGCTTTAGTCTGCATAAACTAGCATTCAGCCTGTTCTTCTACAATCTATTTTAGAGAGAACATTTCACATTTAAAGTACATTTTAAACAGAAGCACTGCATGCTTGAATTGTTTAGAATGTAGAAATCAAAGTAGTAGAATGCAGAATCTGCCATAGAACTTGTGTGAATACAAAAATTAATCAGAGATATATTATCTCTGTCATTTGGACCAACAAAATCCAAGGTGAAAAGAAAATGTAATTTTCCAAAATCTAATTTTATGCTAAACATATTCTGAAAAAAGAAAACGGTTTGTGGATGAGATATATGTACCTCTTTTTGTAGACTTTTGAAACATTATTTCTTGATTATTTCAAGCCAAGGACTTTTCTTGATCATTAGTAATCATTTATTCAGAATGTTTCCCCAAATACTTTCTCCTGTAATATGCAGTATCAGCATGAACAGTCATTCATTTCAAAGTAGAATTGCTGACACAGTTTTCATAGTAAAAATGCAAATAAAAATGTAGCTAGGCTATGCATTTTCTGTTATGATGGCAGATATTCCATTATTTGGATTTTTCAAACTGAAAAGAAGACTTCAGTTTTTCCATCCAAGGTAAAACTGTGGCACACCTTAAAAATAATACGCAGAAAAATCCAGTTTTGAGATTCACAACAAATTATGGTCATGTATATTATTGTTATGTGATTATGTGATATTTTCAGAACCATAATTGAAATCATGGCCTGTCCTATATTACTTCAAGTGTGTGTTGGAAACTGACAATATAATTTTGTAAAAGCAATATTCTTGCTGTAGGATGTGCAGAGTCCCTTTATAATTTAGGTTTATTGTAAACAGAGGAAAAACAGGAGAAAGGGGGAGAAGAATTACTTGTTTCTTTGAAAACAAATGCACAAGCCTTTGAAGAACTCAGTTTTTATTTTGGTTTATTCCATTTAAAGCTGAATAAATTCTCGGTCGCATAGCTGTGGTGCGACATGCTATAATTTAAAATCACATCCGCATTAATTAAAGATTGAAAAAGTCCAAAATGTAGCCACCGTTTCTCATAGCATGCTCAATGTACCAAAGTGTCAAGTAACATGGAAAATTATAACCCTAGAGCTCTGCTGTGCAGTTGTCCCCATTCTAAAATTACTGATGTTTAGTGTTCACAGTAGGGGGTTTCAAGTGAAGAGATTTTTCATAGAATATGATCGAGTCACATTATAAGAGTAAAGACCAAAACAAGTGCATAGCTTTCAACAGATAGAATTTTGCACACCATGAACTAGGAGCTTTGGTTCCATCAATCAAACTAAAATATGGGTGATTAAACTCAACCTTGTAATCTGTAATAACACCCCCACCCCCCGCTCCCATCCCCCAATTATAACTAAAAAACGTTTTTCAACCAACCTGCTGATTAAAAGGGTACAGTATGTATAGTATGTGCTACCATAAAGAATTGCAATGAAATCTCCTGACAAAACTAACTGTTTTCATAATAAATACAGTGACTGCAACTGCTACAACGTCTGTAAAAACCAGACAACAAGTTATACAATATTATTCACTTCATACTTCCCTTAACGTGCATCCAGTGACTAAAATTTCATCCTACTGTAGAAATGATAGATATTAGTATCACTAGGAACATTATCATTATTTACATTTCCAAGAATGGCTTCAATGAGGATTAGAAAATGAATCCCAATAAAAAGCATTTGGTTGGGCAGCCCAGTAGCCAGTCTTACAACAAAGCTTTTTTAAAAGTAGTAAGTGAGAAGACACTTTCTCCCTGGGTTCTGTTTGACGGTCTGCATGTCACTCTGGGCGGTACGTTATGGTGCCCATCCGAGCCTTCCATAAGCAGCATACCCTTTAGTGGCACTGCCAAGGAACCGAGGCCACACACTCCAGCGCATTCATGCCAAGAGCCTCTCTCTATCTCTTTCTTTCATTCTATCTCTCTCTCTTTCTTGCCCTTTCTCTCCCTCTTTCCCCATCTATCTATCTCACCCTACCCTCTCCCCCTCTCTCTCTTCACAGACTCCTGTGGCACACTCAAGAATCTGACTTGCAGAATAAACAAGCTGCCACTGCCTATATCCACTATGTAATTTGTACTTAAGTGAATGATATTTATGGACATTTGTCTGATGCCCCCAGACCCTCAGCTGCTGTGTGGGGGGTTCTCCCTCAATGCCACCTTTGTTTCGTTACCGCACAGAGAGAGAGACAGAGAGAGAGAGAGCATTGCAATTGACAGGCCATAAAATGACATCAGTCATCTTCGCTCTCTCTTGCCATGACAGCATGGAGGGTGAAGTATCTGTCCGGGCGAGCTCTCTCTAACATGCACGCCATTGACAACCATACCAGAGGGAGGGAAAAAAATCCAATGAGTCTGCAGAGGTCTTCGGCCATCAAGGCAGCCCATGCCTCCCCGCCCCCTCCTAAAATTCTCCAAAAATACCACTCCTCTGCCTTCCCACCTTCATTTTAACCCCTTACCTTGAAGTAGAAAGCAGTGCCAGTAGCCGCTTTGAACCGATAAGACTTTCCTGAAAACTTGAAGCTTGTGCATCTTTTACTCCTTTGTTTTTTTAAGAATGTTTTAGTTTTTTTTTAAATGAATAACAGCTTTTTCATAACTGCTGCCGTTGCTAAACTTTATCATTAGCCTCTTCCTCATTTCTGTCCTCATCATTGTCATTGCCATCTTCACTACTTTTTTGATGTTGATAGCATCACCAAAGTTAACTGCAGCAGCACTGCAGGTCAACTCCTAAAAGTCGGAGGTGGCTGCTGGTCTGCCCTGTGCTTGAAGGGCTGAGTAGGGTGTTAAAAACTGCTGCCCAGTGTCTCTCTAAACCTCTTCCCCCTCCCTCACCCCCACCAAAAAAAAAGAGAATCCCTCATAATTCAAGCAACAGCTGGGAAGCTTAACCTAATGTACCATACTTAGCTATGGGCTAGTCACAGGGCAGAGATCTAAGAACCAGGGCAAAGTGAAAGCCCTCTATGATCATCTGTGTGTGTGTGTGTGTGTGTGTGTGTGTGCATGTGCATCTAACCGGGACCACAACAGAAAACCAAGACCCTGTCAAAGATTTGTGTGTGTGCGGGGGGTGGGGGGCTCTTTAGAGAAACCAAAGGATTGGGGGCTGGAGGAGGGAGTGTTTGAAATGAGACTACCCTGAACTGCAGGGCCCCCTCCATCTTGTATTCTAACAAGATTAAGGGTCACTTAGCTCCTGTATTAGCATTCTACAGCCCCTTTCAGGAGCACTCTGAACTTCCGCTGGCCTTTGATCAACCTTGCATGGGTCCGCTGGTCAGTGTGTGTGTGTGTGTGTGTGTGTGCGCCAGAGGGTGTCGGGGGTGGTTGATACAGAGGGAACCAAAACTGTGAAATTCTCCCTGTTGTCCATCTTCCTCCAGAAAACTGCAACCTTACATAGCCCTGGCTAAAGAATGTGCCATTTCTGTTTGTGTCTCTTGCAAAGAGATTCAACAGAAATAGTTTGTCAGAGATGGGGCTTTTTGAGGGATGTAGAAATCGTTAGATTTGCAGTTTAAAAGTCTGTCATCCAGTCTACCTGTTTTTTTTCTTTTTTTATAACCACCTCCTAAAATTGAGTAATTTCCAGAGTGTCTTCTTTTATTGCTTTAATTTGCATATAAATTAAAGCCGTATTGTGGCTGTAAGGCAGGCTCTGCTAAGAGCACTCCTCATCGCAGGGTTCTTTGTTTTATACATACACCCTGTGCATCTGCTAAATGACTAGGTGGGGAAACGTGAACCTTGCCTTGTTATTTTTAATTGCCAGATTGTCTTCCTACTCTGTGTCTCCCACCCGTGATGAGTAGCTGTCACATTACCTTGCGTATGGTAGACTCCTTTGCCTCCAAGAAGACTCGCATTAAATTTTAATGCCCCGTAATTAAATTAAACGTGTGGGGCGGACGTTATTATTTTGTTACCTTTTGCGATGTGACTGGTCTCCGGGAAGCTGAACCTGTAGTGTGTGTCGTTGTTTTTGTTGGAGAGGATGCACTTGACACACACATCTGAAAAATATCCGACAGTCCAGGAGCAAGGGGATTCTACGCTTCAGTTTGAGCCATGAAACTTTCTTTAAAAACCTATAATTGCTGTTACCATGGGGTTCAAAGATCAACAGCTGTGAACGCTTGTGTTTTTTAAAGTGTTAGCGTTCATAACAAATTAATATGGGAAAAGGGAAATGTAGCCACATACTTACGCATAATCTCTTTTTATCTATATATCTATCTATCTATCTATCTATATATCTATCTGTCTGTCTGTCTGTCTGTCTATACCCCCCCCCCCCCACACACACACACACACACAACAATATATATATATATATATATATATATATGCCAATTCACACACTGCTCAGTGTATATAGCCACATAGGCTACTGAACAAACCCACTTGTAAACGTTATTCTTCACAAATATAAGTGTAAATACACAGAATATTAACAAGCTCGATGTGCAAAAAAGTAGCAAGTTAAGTCGTCTCAACACAAGCAGACCAATGACGGCACAAAATCAAGAAGATTCGGCATAAAAATCCCGTGAAACTGCAGACAATCTGTGTCTAAATGCAGTATTTACATGTAGCAATCTGTAGGCCGTTATATTGTAACTATTTATAGGGTTATTGCCAATAGAGTATAACCTATGGAGTTTTAGGAAACCTGGCTACAATGGGAGTTTATTAGAAATGCAATGGAAGTT